>NC_133472.1:29202585-29327197 GCF_025370935.1 Choristoneura fumiferana | reverse complement strand
ATGGATACTAAGTAGGCAACGGATAAAAACATACTTATAGTAGAATAAATAGTACTTAAATAGATATTAAACATCCAAGACGAGAAAACATTCGTATTATTCATACAAACTACTGCCCCCGGCCGGAATCGAACCCGGGACCTCAAGCTTCGTAGTCAGGTTCTCTAACCACTTGGCCATTAGGTTGTCTAATAATTGGGCATACATATAGGAATAGCCTATTTTGCGAGGCACCTTGTCAGTGTGTTAATATTTCCAGCGCGGCGCTTGTGTATTCGACGCCCGCGCTGCCGTTCGTGCCGGCGACAGCCATCGTCGTCAACATCTACCTGATCCTGAACCTCTCCATCCTGACGCTCGTGCGATTCACTGTGTGGATGATCATTGGTAAGCAATCTTCTTTTGTTTTATCGCAAGAGTTCCTAATTCAAACTTAACTTACTTAAGCACAGTTTCCAACGCGAACGGAGTTCATTGTAAGTACTTTCATGCAGCCGATCGTTGTACGTGACGCTGAGTCCATACGGAGTACACTCCGCTTGCGGTGTAAATTGGGCTTTTTCCTTGAACTGAAACAATTACTTTGCTTACCTGCGACCTTATGATAGCTAGGTCTATGCAAGAAATGTGTGTTCATGCAGTGCCTCCACCTCCGCGCTGTAAGAACCAGAGCTCGGTGAGCTATTCTTATGTCATTACTGTCAGATGTAGATATAAATATAGATACACACTGAAAATAAATATAAAAAAAAACTTTGATGATTAAACTAAACTAAAATGACAATACATTGTAAAACGAGTACTGACCAAGTTTTTAAATGTATTCAAAAGTTTCTGTGTAATTATAATAGATAACTATCAGCTTTTCTGTATTTTCTATTTTCAATGCTAATATTCCTGCTTTTACAGAGAGTAAATACCTAATCAAATAATATCCACTTATCCACTGAAGTGCCAAAATTGTACCTACATTAACGGCGACGTAACACTTGTAGTAAAATTACCATTAAATGACAAGGTATGTATCCATATTATGCGAATTCTAAAAACAGCTCCCCCTTTTCGAGCTCTGCAAGAACACACACAATTTACACAAACCCATCTATGACCACCACCACACTACACTGTCGCGTTTTGAACTCGAGCAGGGCTCATCTTCAGAGCAAAGCAACCGCCTGATCCAATAAATGACTTTTTCCTTCAGGATTAGTGGTTTACTTTAAGTATGGTATCAAGAACTCTGCCCTGGAGATGAAGACAGACGAGGAGGCAGTGTCCCCGCCCACCCCGAGCCCTCTGGACCGCACCACGCTGCCGCCGCCTTCCGCCCAACCAGCTCGCCACGTTGGTGACCGTAACATTTTCGAAGGCGACGGTAGCAGCGGACTCTACGGCAATCTTGAGTGAGTACACCCCAACCGCAGCAAACAAAGCCCCCAGGACCGCATTATGCAGCGGTCGTCCAACACTATTGTCGTTCCAATCGTTTATTTAACTTTTGACAGATAACGCACGTGAAGTTTTACAATAATTTTCGGTACAATTTACTACAGAGAATACCGTACTTCATGGACGGGTACCGCCCACTTACTGATTTCCCATTCGTAATGAATGACCATAGACTATAAAAACCGTTTTGAAGCAAATCGATTTTATAAATAAAACATACATTTAAAATTATTGTGATTATATTTTATATCAAAATCATTTAAAAATAATAAATACATTAATATGCCTTTAGGGGTTAAAAAGTTAAAACAACTAAAATAGGCACTTTAATTATACTGCCTACCACGGGCGTCTCGCTGTGTGACAACAAACTGGCCTCGCTGCCGCGTCCAGTTTTGCCGCTTCATAATTGACCAAATTACTAAATTACCGTCGGAAGTGATAAACATATTAACTTTACATAAATGGTTTATTTTAATATGTAAGATAGTAACTTAAACACCTGTGAATGTTTATAAAACAATGCAAAATGTTGAGCAAAAATAAAATATGAATGTGTTAAATCGATTAAAACTTCTTCATGAATAAAATCGATTGTGAAAAGAAATCGAATCAGGAACGCATCAGGGCATCACTATTTTAATTAGTACTCGAGCTGTCAAAAGTTAAATTAACGATTGGAACGACAATAAACGCGCGTTCTGACCATGACCGTAGAATTTTCGAAAAAGCGGGTAGCAGTTGACCGCTGTGGACCTACCTATGACATTCATGACCATGAATGTCGTTGGGCAGGTGGCAAGGAACAGGGAAGGAAATTAATTATTCTATGAATGGATTCTCTATGAAGGATGGTTAAGCTTTGAAGCTAAACATGCATTTCTTTTTTCAACGTCACGTGTTAGACTGAAGTAGTATCCTTATCTGCTTTTTTCTTATGTGCTTTTTAATAGATATAACCACAGTATTTTAGCAGGTTAGCGAATCTCCATCGCTGAACGTCGGCTATTGAAAACTTTGGGTCTATATATATGTTTTAATCATGTTCTCGTAATGCGAGTCGCGTTTAAATCTAAAGAGAACATTACTTAATGGTAGCGTATTTAATACAAAATAAAATTGTAAACGACCTAAATAAAATGGTCTGGATTTTCCATTTGCTAACGTTAATTTTGATGCCTTTACACAACTATATTTACCTATACTTCATTCAGTTTAGAATTGGAGGCCACAGCAACATTGTATTGCGTCTGGTCAACTATTTCTTACCTAGCAAATAGTCCAGTACAATAGTCTGGGAGCCGCAAAATAAAATTGTTTTAATGCCACTTTATTTGCGTGTCGTCAATTGTTATTCTAGTACTAATTGTAAAGAGATTACAGTGCACGAGCCGCAATACAATGTTGCTGTGGCCTCCAATTCTAAATTAAATGAAGTATAGTACCGTAATAAAGGGCCGCACTAAATGCAAACGCAAAGCACTGTACCTAGGTAGGTACCTGTAATGTAACTTCACGCATGCAATTTCGGCTTTGTGCAATACTGATAGCATTTTCATTAAATCCACGTAGGTACATAGTTGTTTGCACACTGCTGTTCGTTCGGAGAACCATTTTAAGTTAAACATAGCTATACAAGTAGGTAGGTATATTTGGCTGGAAAACAATGTAACAGTATGTATATACATAGTTGAACCCTCCCCTAAAGGTTCCAGTGAATGCTACTGATAAATACACCTACAGCGTAGTCAAAGCGAGCATTGTGCACACAGCACCCAAAGCCAGTCCGAAATTGCAGTTTTGTTCTCAAAGGGGAGTTTATATTAGGTCGGTGAACACACGCGCTAACCAAACATTGACACCAACTTGAATTAAATTTTACGAGTGCCGTATAAACGCTGGAAAACACAACTTCGGTGTGATATAGGACCGAAATAATGAAAATGACAAATTATATTCAAAGGATCATAATTATCACAGCCTGTATACGTCCCACTGCAGCAGGGGCCTCCTCTCGGACTAAGAAAGCTTGGGCCATGGTTCCCACGAGGGTCTGGTGCAGATTATGACAGTGGAAAATCAAAGGACACTTACTTAAATTTTTAAGAGTAGGTACCTAATTTTGCGTTCAGTTTAAAATGAAATTAATCCCCTAATTAATTACTAAAAAAAAGGTTATTAAAGCAACGTAGTAACCTACATAAACTTTAAATAAATAATTGACAAGATTTCATATTTCTAAGACTATAATTTCATTCGTTCTCTGTATTCTGTTTGGAAAGAGGACGCTGATATTTTTAAAATTTCGGTACGATTATAATTTTTTTTTAAGATATGCTTATTCTAAAAGGGCATAACTCCAAAACTACCACACAATAGATCCATTACTTTTGTCTAGTCTCTATTTCAAAAAAAAGATCACATAATCTGACATAGACGTTGTCAAAATTTAGACAGCTCCTTTTTCTGGTGTAAAAGGCAAAGGAAACATATATCTATTCTGTAGTAGTTTTGGCATAATATTTTTAAATTTTGTTGTATTTTTTTTTTAAATATGGAGAAATAAATTATAATAAATATTTTCCCCTGTTCAGGAGCCAAAACTCTTTCGATTCCTGTAGTAATTTACAGGTGTTAAAAGTATGAAATCTTGACAATTGTGGTATTCATATCCTTCCTATGAGATTAAAAAATATTTGGTAGGTACTCAGTTGACTAATTTATTCCATGGTATTTTTTTATTTAATCATTAGATAATAATATACTTTTCACCTCAGCAGCTCAAACAAGCAGGTTTTGCTATGAAAAATCAGTGAGCAAAATCGCATTTTGCTCACTCCGTGAGACAAAGTAGCTTTTTAATTATTTTTTTAAATGCTGAGGTCAGTGCTGGGTCCACTCACTGAATGTCAAATATTTGAACTTGACTTTGATCTGTCACTTACACTTCAATATGAAAAAACCAAGAGACATAGGATCAAATCGATACGAAGTTCGATTTTCAAATTCTGTAGGCTCAAAAAGAAACAAACCAACAAACGTTCTGGTACACATATAACCGCAAAATTACAAAACGTCTGCTATATTATGTAGGTATATAGAGCATTATTAGAGGGATTTAGTATAGCATTTATTGCTCGAAGCTTGTACGGTGCTTTTCTCAAATATAAACTAAAAAACTACAAAGATAAATTAGCAAACAAAACGAGCATAAATGAACGAATATCCCACTCAATTTTAAAACGCTTTATTCGTTTAGGGACATAAATGTCCAAATGTCAGAAAGTCCAGGTGTCACATTGTCCATGATCAAAAAGTCCGAAGGTTATAATGCCTTAATGTCGGATAGTCCATATGTCCGAGAGTCCAGGTGTCACATTGTCCATTGTCAAAAAGTTCGAAGGTTATAATGCCTTAATGTCGGATAGTCCATATGTCTGAGATTCCAGGTGTCACATTGTCCATTGTCAAAAAGTTCAAAGGTTATAATGCCCTAATGTCGGATAGTCCATATGTCCGAGAGTCCAGGGGTCTCACTCATTCTAATTTGGTTTTGTTTACACCTATTGCAATCAAATTGTTTTCGACTCGATCGCCTTTACTGTCAAGTCAATAAGAGCTGCCACCACGTAGACAATACGATAACAATATGGAAAGAGACAATGTAGAATGAGGCCCCAGTCCATCTGCATGACTGGATCAGCTGGTCAATTCTTGTCGACTCGACATGACATGTACGAAGCATCATAGATGCATCTGGATCTTACTGAGAATGGGTCTCAGGGTGTTAGATAACAGACTGGAAATAATGCAGATGAGCAATCTAGCTCTCTAATCTATTTCAGTTATATTTATCATTTAGTTGTGTTAGTCATATTTTTATACAATGAGACATTATGGGATTCAGGCCTTCAGAACTAGGACGTTTAATCCTTCGGACTTTTTAAATATGGACTTTTTGACGCTAGGACTTTCAGACACTAGGATGTTTCATCCTTCGGACTTTTTAACTATGGACTTTTTGACGCTAGGACTTTCAGGCACTAGTACGTTTAATACTTCGGACTTTTTGACCATGGACTTTTTGACGCTAGGACTTTTAGACACTAGGACGTTTCATCCTTCGGACTTTTTGACCATGGACAATGTGACACCTGGACTTTCTGACATTTGGACATGTATGCCCCTAAACGACTTTATTCTTAGTTTTTTTTTTTACTTTTTAATTAAGCAAGAAGCATTATACCAACCTAATAAAAAAATACCTACTGTGTTGACGTTTAGCATTAAAAATATGTCAATAATTAATTAATTATAATAAGGACAAATTGAAGAACAAAAACACGAGGTGAAATGAGGTTTAAAAAAACATAGTGAGTTATATGACAGAGAAATATCTCCGAAATATTACAATTATCCCACTCTTTTAATAAAGTATGCAACCACGTTGTACTAAAGCCGCTGGTCTTTTTTTTAATAAATTCGTTCCGTATACTGCCTATCTTAATGGTGACTGTATGAATCGTTTTCGAGAATGAGTTTTAAATATGATTAAGTAAGTAGGTACTATATGTATATCTTAACAAAAGTTTTTGATATTTTTGTCTTCTAAATATAATATGTGGTTTTATTTTAACCTTTAATTTAAATGTTCTCGCTGCTCCGGTGAAAAGTTGTATGTGTCACACGAGACCAAAGTTTTTTTGAATCTCGTGTGTTTGAATCCCTCGCTGATCTCATGATTTTAACCTAGAATCACTCGCTATCGCTCGTGATTCAATTGTAGAATCCTTCGCTTACTCGGGATTCAAAATCAACCCTCGCACCAAAAAACGACTTTGCTCTCTTGTTGCACAAATGACCATTATCGTTCCGTGTACCTACAGTCGCGCCCTAGCATATTTATTAAGTATCCTCTTTTTCATACTAACTGCATTGTTAAGTAAATAAAATGAATACTTAAATTAGATTAACGACCATACTTGTACGTACATAGCTCCATGAGCCCCTTAAAAAGATCTATGGTAATTATCGTACATTGAAGACTTCGACTTTTATAGACATGTGTTATACAGTGATTTAGTGTGTTATGTTTATGTAGGTACAAGATGTATGATGTGTATAATGGTTTTTTGTGTGTAAAAAATTCGTATTTGTCGTGCTCTCTCAATTGCCTACATTTAGTACCCATCGGCAAAGTACGTGTACGTCTTGTGACATTTGACACTAAGTAATAAAGTTCCATATTAAGATTCCATATTAGTGGATATGAAAATGTCACTAATTTAACATTATCATAATCATTTATTAACGATTCGGGAGCTGCCGTATTTCCATTGAAATCCGACTTTTCCCGATGAAAATACATTATTCTTGTACTTATCGTATGTGTATGTTGGTCGGCGCAGCTTCCCGGACCCCCTGCTAGCCTGGCACGAGACCGAGCTGGAAGCACCTTCCGCCCGATCCTCCGGGAGCGCCTACAAGCAAGTCGAAACGCGGTGAGCATTCACTTCTCTGATTAATAGAAAACAAAGAATACATTTCGATGGCAGCAAAGTAAAAGAAGACATCTACAAAATAGCTATTTTACAGGAGAGCGTATTTAGTAAAAAATAATGACTACTTTGAGATTAATGGACTGATTACCATGAAATTTTCTATGATGCATTAAAATAATGTTCTTTGGTGATTGTTCAACAGATTTTATTTCTGTAACATTATTTTAATGAAAAATTGTAGATGTCTTTTTTTACTTTGAAAGAGCTTAAACGTAGAGGAAGACATCTGCCTGATATCCGTTTATGCGTTGTAATGAAACAAACGCCTTTTCCGTTATAAAAAACGAATAAGCTAAGGTAAGAATCTCCGGTAAAACTTAGAGGAGTGTTTAGAGATAATCTAAACAACATGCAACGAGTATTCACCCTTTTTTTGATAAAATTTTGTAGATGTCTTTATTTACTTTGCATTAATCATTTTATTCATATTATTAAATGAGTTATCTACCACTCAACCTCATCGCTGTCTATCATATAAATTCATTTATTTCGTTAAAAACCCCAAAATATGTGTTAAATTAAAAAATATTTTTTTGTTTTATTTTTGTTTACTCATAATTGTTTTTACGTACTCAAAAACTAAGTTATTTTTTATAGTTTTACACTAATAAATTAAATAAATCAACAGTAGGTACAAGTAATAAAATTACGTACAAAATATATCCCAAAACAAAACAATATAAACTGTAAAAATAAAACAGTATGTACTATAATAGTATAAATAATATAATGCTATAATGAATGTGGATAATACCAAAATTGTCATCAATGGCCACATGGATCAGAGGCCCGTCATCGTTAGTGGAAATCTTCTTGATGTTGTTTCGGAGTACACATACCTCGGCCTGATTTTGCAGTTAAGGTACCAACACATGCTAGTTACTAGCACGAAAGCATGCTACTATTCAGCAAATGCTACTTACTAGCATGTGTGCATAGGGACGTGCTACTATTATAATAATAATAATCCCAGCCTATATACGTCCCACTGCTGCGCACAGGCCTACTCTCAGAATGAGAGGGCTTGGGCTGTAGTTCCCACGCGGGCCCAGTGCGGATTGGGAACTTCACACACACCATTGAATCGCTTCGCAGGTTTGTGCAGGTTTCCTCACGATGTTTTCCTTCACCGTAAAGCTCGTGGTAAATTTCAAATGTAATTTCGCACATGAATTCCGAAAAACTCAGAGGTGCGAGCCGGGGTTTGAACCCACGATCCTCTGCTTGAGAGGCCATAGGTCAAACCACTCGGCCACCACGGCTTGCTACTATTAAGCATGCTTTTTCTGTGTCATACAGGTACAGCAGGTACTAGCATGCTTATTAGCATGCTAATAACGAGCATAATGTAACAGTAGCCTTAGGTAGAACACAACTTTGAGAAGGAGGCCAAGAGAAGGATTCAGCTGGGCTGGGCAGCATTCGGAAAATTATGTCGAGTTTTTTCGTCAATTATACCGTAATGTCTGAAAACGAAAGTTTTTAACCAGTGCGTCCTACCCGTCATGACATACGGAGCTGAAATGCGGCCCTGCCAGCTATGGAACGAGCTATGCTCGGAGTTTTTCTGAAGAATAAAATCCGCAACGAGACTATCCGACACAGAACTAAGGTCATCGACATAGTTCATAGAATTAACAACTTGAAGTGGCAGTGGGCTGGGTCATATCTGTTGAAGCACCGACAACCGCTGAAGATATTGAGTGGAGACCGCGTCTCGGCAAACGTAGTCCAAGACGCCCTCCGTTCAGGTAGAGGGACAATCTGCGAAAGGCTGGTGGTAAAAGCTGGATGTGTCTAGCCGAAGACAGGGCGCAATGGCGGTCTATGGGGGAGGCCTATGTCCGGACTGCTATTGGCTGATGATGAATAGTATAATCGATATTCTACCTACTACTTATATACCTATTAGGAAAAAAACAGATTGCTCGTCATCATCAGTCAAAATCTGTTCAGGCGTGTCGTTTCCAAAAAGCGGTAAGCTGCAAGCAATAGAAACTTAAGTACTTACTTAGGTTAAGAATTTTAATTCATTTGCTGTCTAAATAAAAAAAACAAACAAGTGTATGAAACCAATGTTAAGTAATATATCTATTTGTTTAAATATTTTAAGAAAAAACAAATAATTTCCTCATAGAAATTAGAAATAATAACTTTGTAGATTGAGACATATGCAAAAAGTATGACGTATAAACGGACAAGTGGCATGTGACTTTATTGACGTCACAAGCATCCTGTCAAAGCTCCGAAGTAAAAGCGGATAAATTCAAATGTCCGTTTCTACTGCGATGTTTTTTCAAAAGCTAGTGTAGATGTTTTCTTTTACGTGCCAAATTTTCTTCATTATTTTGAAATTTGAAATATTTTTTTAACAGACTTATAGATATAGTTGAAATAAGTTATTTTTTGTAAAAAAAGCATTTTTGAAAAAATGTAGATGTCCGTATCTACTTTGCTGCCATCGATTTATTCGCGAGATTTTGAAATAAAAGATGGCAAAATGTGTACGAAATAGTATTATATAAATAAAATAAATAAATATCACGGGATAATTCACACCAATTAACCTAGTCCCAAAGTAAGCTTAGCAATGCTTGTTTTATGGGTACTAAGCAACGGATAAATATAATTATATAGATAGATATATACTTAATACATATTAAACACCCAAGACCCGAGAACAAACATTCGTATTTTTCATACAAATATCTGCCCCGACACGGGAATTGAACCCGGGACCACAAGATTCGTAGTCAGGATCTCTAACCACTAGGCCATCTGGTCGTCCAATCGTATATATACTTAATGTAAAAAATCAAATGCCTTGTCCTTAAGCCGAGCATGCAAAAAATTGTTGATGGTGCATTGCACCACATACGCAGGGCGTAGGCGTAGCGCTAACGAGTTATCATGTAGGTACCTACTATTATTATAAATGCGAACATATTATTAATGCAAAATAAATGAACAACATATTGTAGGTTCTGGAAACTTCCATGAGAATTTGTAAAAATTACAGACTTTTCTACTACCAGTCCTACCTAATAGGTCATGCGAGCGAAGCTGGGGATGAAGGCTAGTAGGTAACTTAAAAGTAATCGAAAAAAAATACAATATAATGCTTCTAGGTACTTAATTGAAGTCGACAAACATTTTGAACATGAAACTATATACCGTGAGACCGTGATACCCGTGTACCATTGAGTTATCGGTTACAATATCATTTAATTCGACAAATAATCTTCAGAATATTTGAGTTACAATTGAATTCTTCAATGTTCCAGGTATAACGCCAAGACTAACAGCACTACGTCTCACACCTCCAGTCGCCCGATGCCGTGGGCTTACCCTGACCAAGACTACGGTACCTGGGACGACTAAACCACCGAAATTAATTACACTTTCAACTTTTTGTTGGACGTTTTGATACATAGTTCGCCGTTCATTTCAAGACCGAGGACTTACCTACAAAAGTCGCCGTAGATATAAACGGCCTGAAACGCGTCTCTATGTAAAACTCGTTCCTTTTGCCCCTCTGTCCCCCTATTAAGTTGCATGTCGGTCGGCCTACCCGTGCCCGGTCACGGTCAAACATAAATGCGTCCATTCTTCCCATTTTTCAGTTACAAAAGTTTTATTTCAACAAAAATGAGATTACTCATAATAACTATCAAAGAAGAGTTTTATCTTTTCAATAAGCATGTTCCTTTTTGTTCAGCAATTTGTTTGTTATATTATTTTTTACTGATGATTTTAAATTATTATTTGAGTTTTTTCTGTTTGAGCAAATTATTTACGTACCTACGAAGGGTCCCATATTTGAATTTTGCCAGCAAAATGACAACGGGATTTTTAGTCGATTTTACCAAATCGTTCAGAGATATTATCTAACGCTCAGACATTAATCTCAGTTTACATCTGGCGCGTGTAAAACTATTAAAGATTGCTTGGCTATGCACAGATTTTGGGGAACTCGACCGTTGTAGTGAACTCTTCGACCATTTTGATTTGAGCTGTTAATGTTTAGTTTACAATTATCAACTAACAGCACAACACCATAGCGGCAGAATCACGATTGCGGAGGGAAGTCATTAAGAGTAGGTAGTAAAGTATTTCCTAGTGGGTACTTACCGTTTTTTAAAGGTCTCTAAGACCCTTACTGGCCATACTTCCATGCCGCGAAGTTCCGAAATCTGCTCATCAGTGATAAAAAAAACATACTATTTATAAACTGCGTCGTAAGTAGGTAAAGGTACTTCTATTTGAATTACCAATTGCAAGTAAGTACCGAGAATGACCGCATAGCTATCCTTGCAAAAATTACTACACCGTGTTCGGCCATCCTGAATGCGCCACTTTGCCTTACAGAGTACAGGCTAATATGAGTGAATTGGTATTGACCAACAGAAGTGGTTGAAAGCTAGCTAGCTATAATTCATTTAACTTGTACTTAGTCTATTTTGCATTCGGGGGTAAAAAATCAAACCTATCTTCTCAAAGGAACAAAGAAAGTAAAACAAGAAAAAAGGAAAGGAGAGCAAAGAAGCACGGTTTATAGGAAACAATTCATAGTATTATTTTTATACATTTTTCTATTTTTTGGCCAATATGTATTTTGCTAATTTACTTTTCATGAGTTTAGTTATTTTAAATAACAAATTTATTGATCACACTACTTGGAAAAGTCTATGATTTTTAAGAAGCAAACCAAATATCTAAATATTGATTACGCAATTCACGTGTGGTTACAAAACAATAAACTGACTTATATCGTAAAGCTTTTCACGTTTAAAGGAGCGGTCACCCCGCTGCTTAAAATTACGGAATCGCAGTGACGTGCCGTAAACAGGAGGAGTCAGGATGAACAAAAATCGTGACGTTTACGGCACGTCATTGCGATTCCGCACCGTTTGCGTATTTTAAGCAGCGGTGTGGAAAGCATGCAAAAAACGGTGCGCATACGGTGCTTCACTGCGATTCCGCACCGTCACCGTTTTTTAAGCAGCGGTGTGGCCGCTCCTTAAAGCTGTGTAAATTCTCGGAACTGTGGGATTGATTGAAAAAGTGAAGGGTTGAAATGTTAATAAGTATTGAGCAATTCGCTTAGTTACTATTATATAATTATTTAAAATTATATGTTACATAGATATTTTATTAGGTGTTCGCCTGTCTGAATAATTACGTTGATGTCATGAATTGATCTCATATTGCGTTAAATAAAATTTAAGTTAGTTAGTTATACATTTATAAATTAAATAATAG
Organism: Choristoneura fumiferana; assembly: GCF_025370935.1. NCBI lineage: Eukaryota > Metazoa > Arthropoda > Insecta > Lepidoptera > Tortricidae > Choristoneura > Choristoneura fumiferana. The sequence goes on along the minus strand of NC_133472.1, from coordinate 29,314,925 downwards.
GTAAATCAATTTCAAAGTGCTATTTCTAAGCATATATTTATAGAAACAACTTTATCAAACAAGAGATGAATACAGCCAAAGCCCTATCCATATAGCCATCACTAAGTTTTTATTGGAACAATAAAATTGTGGAATGGGTTACATAAAACGCAACAAGCGAAATTACGATGTAATGTATTGCAGTTGCTTATATAATTTACGGAAAATATTTACCCATTAGAAAACAAAAAAAAGATAGATCTCAAGTCACTTTTTACATTGCTGTAGAGGCTGGAAAGTAAGCAATAGATGAACGAGTAAGTTTGAAGGCCGACCCGAAGGGGAGGCCTTCGATAATACGAGTTCCGTTTCGGTTCCCGTACATTTTTTTGTTAAAATTTATGTTTGTTCGTTGTTTTATTTACTATCGAGTAAAATTTTCATGTTTCTTACTTTGGGATTGTCAACTACTCTGAGTAACTAATTAAATTATCTAGTTCAGCTCGGGAGGTACTTCATACTTCCGTAAATCTGGGATCTAATACGGTATTTGACAACTCCTGAATTTGCCATATCTTAATATTATTATGAAAATATAGATATACAGACAATGTTTAGCGAAGAGGAAACTTAAATCGGTTGAAGATTGGATTTATAGTGTTTTTTTGAAAAATCTATATACCTGTCACTTTCTCAAACGCTTTTCTCTATACAGCAAGTAGGGCGCTACTGGCGTGTGACGTCACATGCCAGTATGTCTTTCTCTGTCTAATCTTGAATTTCAAACCTTTATAACTTTGTTATTTGTAAAGGTAGCTTAAAAAATGTTTCTCTACTCGATAACAGGCATTGTGTAGTTTTAATTTATAAAACATATAAAAATAGTCAAATACCGTATTGGTGTCGCACAAAATTGAGCATTGTGATCACATTGAATAAACAGGATTTTATATCCACCAAGTTTATGTGGTACTTAGTAGGTACTATGCTTGTAAACCTACACTATTGCAAATTTAAAACTACTTAAGACTACCCATTGCTTGTGCTGATATCTTCAAAACTAATAAAAAGGCTGTTTCAATGTGGCGGAATCAAAATAATCGCGCCATTTAAATACACTAACAAGCAAAACATGACGGGCCACTTCCCAAACAAAGTTGCTTGAAAAGTTGCATTCGCTAAATCTTACCAAACCTTTACCAAACATATCATACTAAGTAGGAACGTTTTAAAATAGTACTTAGTATATATTATGTCAGCTAAATTGAAGTAGAGTCAGCCCTTAACCATGTGAATCAAATTACTTCCGGAACATATGCCTATTCCTGTTAATTATTATTTTACAAAGTACCTACACATTAAGTAGTTCTTATTTAAATAGTTATTATATTTAGGTACGGTTTTACCAAATTTCTCTGGCTTCCCGAAGCACATGCGCAAAATTTTTCAGTATTTTAGAAAGAATGGAAAATATTGTATGTATGTATGTAAACTCTTTATTGCGCATAAAAATTAAATAAATACAAATACACAGAAAAGAGAGCACAGGCGAGCTTATCCCTGAAATGGGATCTCTTCCAGCTAACCTAGAATAATGTATTCTAATATTATCGAGAAGAGACATTATACCGTATACAATTGTGTGCCATATTCAGCTATTATACCTACTTTATATATATTTTTTCCATAGATTTACAGCGTATCGCTCGTTTATTTACTAACAGTCTCACTTTACGGAAAACATAACACCTGTGTGTGAGGGACATTAAAGAAAATTGCGGTATAGCAAAACAAATTTATTTAGTTATCTACTTATGTGGTTTCGGATATAGGAACTGTCTTTGTATCTGCGTAAACAATAATTCACAAGCCGCCCGAGAAATATGGTTAATCTTGTTCCTACCTTGTTTAAATTATTTTTGGAAAACAATTTTCGACTGTTAATTCATTTTAACTTCTATAAATACCTACGCACAGAATAATTTGTATTATTATTCATAGTTATTATAATTACTGGTGATATAATATTTTGGAAAGATTTTTACAGTGATAAAAAATAAAATAAAAGTTGTTTTCAAAATTACAAAATCTAGAACTGTTTTAACTATTTAACCAGCAATCAGGGGCGGATTTGTTACCCTGGCCGCTCTAGGCCGCCGATAGATTGCAAACCACCTCCCCCTTCCCCCTCCTTCGCAATGCGTGAACTTACATAGAGTAAAATATCACGCGTAATAATTATAATTGACGTGTGAGTTCACAAAGGACAAACATAACTAAGAAAAAAATATCAGCAAGTTTTGCCAGGGCCTACTGGCCTATTGGGAAATCCGCCCCTGCCAGCAATTCGTAAGAAACGTTATTGTTATGTAAAAGAAACATTTAATATTTTCTGAGGGTAACTTTAATTAAAGTAGACTATGCAGATATATGGTATACTCGTAGCACGTATTCATATTTTCTTATATGTTGGCCAATTCAATTAAAAAGTGTTTTCGCAACTAAAAATGTGATATTTTACCTAAATATTAGGTACAAAATATTCGAATTACTTTAATGGAATTTGATATTTTATGTCAATTTTTACAAGTTTATTGCAAATTTTATTTGGTTGATACTCTAATGCAGGTGGGATGTGAGTGTTGTCTTTTTGGGGTTAAGTAGTTCTACAAGAAACGGTTACAGCTTCGCCATGTCCGTCTGTCCGTCCGCGGCTTAGCTTAGAGACTGTTACTGTTATAAAACTGTCATTTTGCGCGAGTGTACAGTCGCCATCAAATATTTCGGAGCGGCCAAGGCGGTCAACAATATCGGAATATGCACTCTATTATTAAGGTATTAAAGTTCATGTATCGATATTTTTGAACACCTTGGCCGCTCCGAAATATCTGACGGCGACTGTACATGGTAATCACGCTGACAATGAGATAAAATAAACTTAAAAAAAAACATCTAACAAGTAAAGCGAAGTTGATTTTTTTTCTCGTCTATAAACCCATATTGTGGGGTGTCGTTGGATAAGTCTTTCAAGAGATCCGCTTGCAAATTCTTAAACTTTAAATTGGTAATTTTTGGTAAGAGTCAAATACTTCAACCCCTCTCCATCTACAATTTGAATATTTACCGCATCTACGGAACCCTACACCGCACGTGGCCTTACACACGGTTGGTCGGTTTTCAATTTTATTTAAGGGAGAAAGGGGTAATGGGGGTCACTTAAGCGAGACTTGAAATAATAGAACAAATTTATAGCAAATCATTATTGCAACCGCCTCATAACAAAATTTATTTAATCGGCTATCATTTAAGAACAATTAATCATCACATTTGTAATCAATTTTGGGAAATATAAGAGCTAAAGAAAAAAAGTTTTGGCTCCCATTACCCTGAGGTCACCCACAAGTACTTTAAGAAAAAAAATTACCTGGTTTTCCCCTATGGACGCAACTAGTAGGTATGAAAAATTGGATACCTACATAAGTTAGGGAACCGACCGTACACTTCTACTACCACCACCACAATTGTAGCTACTTATGCCAGAACGGCAGACAGTCTACCAAACCCTGCATTGAAGACACCTCTACCACCTCTATTTTGTTATAATTAATATACATACTTATTATTATTCTTCTACATGTTAACATGATTGTGATGTTAAATATTCAATCTATGTATAAATATTCAAAACATTCATATTATAAAAAAGATACCTGTGAATCTCAATCCTGTAATTTAGTTTTTAATTGATTAGTTAGCAAATAAACTTAATTTTAGACAAAATGAATAATGTAACTTGTCATCAATAAAGCGCTACGTCTATGTAGTACCTACCTACATAAAAGAAGTAGGCACTGACTAATAGTTTATTTCAATAATTTGATTAAACGTTAACACTTAAAGTACCGCTTTAACATTTTGTTTTAGTATACAAATTTAATATATCGTCGGCCTAATTCGTTAACCGTCTAAGTCCATTTTGACTGTTGATAATTTTAATAATTATTTAATATATAAAATAAATTTCTGTTGTCATACTCAAATAAACCGAATTTTTAGTAAAACATCGCAAGACGCAACAGGCACGTGGCATCGCGAATAACTGTCAGTGCAAAACTAAGGCCCGAACTGGACTTAGCACATTTTCTGTGTGGAGATTCAGAAAGCAGTTTTTCGGGCATAAGATTTGACACTTATTTATGCAGAAATCGCCGTTATTCCTTTACTAAACGGTAGAGAATGGTGTGCACTTTTTGACAAGTATGAAAAGTAATTTTCACCCAAAAGTGGACTAAGCAGGTTAACGAATTAGGCCGACGTTCCATCTAATAGTATTTCATAAGTTAGTCATTGGTCCTTTAATTATATTCTACCTCTAAAAAAGTCAAGTAGTGACGACACATTCAAAAAAGTCTGTATGCCTATATAATACCAATTAATCTGCATTGTTTGGTAACCAGTTGTATTTTACGAATAGGTAACGATAACAAGTTCATTAAGTACACCCTCTCTAGGAGCACTAGTACCTAGCTTGAGACTGTTGTTTTATCTAACTCGAGGAACTGATTACGCTATACATTTACTATTCTATAGCATACTCCTAATAAACATATCTTTACAAGACTTTCGTTTAAGTTAAACGTGTTACTTAGTTAGAAATTTTGAAATGGGTAGGTAATAATAAAATGCGAAATCGCAGACCGACTGTTGGATTCGAATTTTCCCATGCAAAGAGTACAAGTGTCGTTCATCGTTCATCAAACACTTGCATCTACTTTATCTGTTAACGAGACAATATTGTAACAAATATGGTGATCAAGTTCTCAAGTGATCTGTATAGTTAGAACGGAGCTGATAATGTCAGGTCCTTGAAAGAGGTCATGTTTGTATTACCTACTTTGTCCAGGATATACATTCCATCTTCCGCATGATGGTCACTCGATGATCTTTTTTACCGCTATAAACTTTCACTTTTCTATGATATAGTAGTATTGTAAGATAAAATTAAAGGAACATTAAGCTGCTTGTCAGTGGCCAGTCTCGCGACAAAACGCTTCGGGGTAAAATGTTTAATAAATAAATAATACCTAGGCCTTAAAAAATTGTTGATGTTTGATAAATGCACGATGCGTTTTCTCTAAGGGCAGAATTTAGTCCAAATGAATTGTCGTTGTAAGATACTAATGTTTTAAAAACTTGATAGTAGATTCCATGGAGATGCTAGGCGTGTAGTATCACAAACTACAAAAATACAAATTAATTTGTTTCGTACGTACAAAAACAAAACATTCGAAAGGTTTTGAAGAAAGGCTACTAAGGATTGCGGTGCTTTTTATAATCCCCGTATAAAGCGCCAAAGAAGAACAAGGGTGTAGTCACGCGGCTCTGTGCCATGCCGCACCGACCGACAGCACGCGCGAAAGCCTCGGCTGTACCTACTTCCCCCACGCTCGAAGATAACATCAGATCATTTTATTGCACTTAAGTATAAAACGCAATCTCTTCCGCAGGATTTTCTGCTCGGGTTAGGGTGGGACGGATACGTGACGGCTACCCCTCTCAACATTTTATATAACTACTTAGTCAGTACGATTCATAATATTTAATCACTTGATGTCAACCGTCGTTTGTAGTGATCAGGGCTCAAATATTAATCTGTTACCAGACTGAACTCGATGTTTTAAGTTTCAGTTAGAATAGACACACAACACTGTGAATCTAAGTCCGTTTAACTTTCAATATGCAATATGCTCAACGTTTCAGTTGAAAATATTGCAATTGTTTTCGGCATAGATAGTGATTGAAGTTTTCTAATTCATATATTGTTATGGAAATTTATCGACTTTATTATCAGCTAAAATTCCACATTTTGCGTATATTTAACAAAAAATAACTCTGTGGTCCATAAATAGTCAAACTTGTAACTATTCGTAGCGACTCGTACCGACTCGTTACTCATACATCTGTAGGTACAGAAATGAACAAAAAAAACAAGGATATCGTGTAGTGAACTCTGATAATAAAGTCAATAGTAAAACTAATTGTAACCATAACTTAAGCCATGTTGTTGTAAGCATGTACGTATAACTAATATAATGTAATCAAAATGTTGAATGTATAATTAATGTATTTATTTCCTACTGAAGCCGATGCCGATGGCAAGGAGTGGACAGAGGCAGTATTGCCTAAGCGTTTCTGACGCTCGCGATCGCATTCAAATGACAGTTTTTGTATGGGAAGTTTTGTCATTTGATTGCGATCGCGAGCGTCGGCAATACGGCCTCAGGTTTGACAAAGTTATCATAAATTTCATGGCGTCGTCGTCGTCTGATTTGGCGCCATTTCGATTATACGTAGGTAACTAAGATCAGTTTGGTCCGTGTGATTGGTTCGTGGAGCCCAGCACGTTTAGGTACTTTTAAATTATTAACTTGCTCAACTTTAAGTTGGCTGAGCTGATTTGTTTAAAATCGCCTACAGTTGCGCCGTTCTTGAGTTACTTATTTAACTCTTCTTGAATAATTACAAGTACCTACTGAAAAAAAATAAAGCTACGGCCACATGGTTACAAGCCTACGTTTTGTCATGCCAAGTCCTTTCAGCAGGCCTAATTCAAAGGCTAGATTCAATGACTACTTACTAATGTTATTTTATATTCCCAATAATTGTTACCTTTATGAACTAAGTAGCTATTTTTACTTGTTTAAGACGTTTACTCTCGAAATGTGTTTTATTTGATTTGCAACATAGGTACTTCATATACTGCGAAATTACAGATGTCGTACCTACTCATAATTGTTAAGCAGGTACTTAAAATACTATTAGGTACTTAATATTATGCATTTGCGGGGCAATTCATCTTTTTAGACAAGCTTATTGTTGTTAATGTAATTGTAGGTATGCTGGCAAGAGCCAAAAATGGGTCAAGGTAGTTATTATTGTTGTTTTATGATATATTTTTTCACTTATACCGGGTGAGGCCTGTAATATGAGCAAATCATTAAAACATAAATCATACTCTTCACTTCAAACTGAACAACATTAGTTCAGCGACTTTCAAAAATAATTACTTACTTGGTTTTTTTATTTTTATTACACTTTTAAGTTTATTCGAGAGGCAATGTAAAGCAAAATGCTTGACGTTTGTACCGTGACAGGTGACGTCAGTTGTGTTCTAGGATGGCGTACATTGATAGCATTATTTAATTTGTATGAAAAAAATAAAATTCAGTCTCCATTATTTTTAAAAGTCGCTAAATTAATGTTGTTTACTTTGACGAGGACGATCTATGTTTTAATTTTTTGCTTGTATCACAGCCACACCCGGTATACTATACATACCTGTTATTGTATACTAAATATTTTATCCTGCTTAATCACTTAATATTTAGTTTTACATTGGTTTAACAAAACCTACTCTACTCTTGAATAAAATGTTAACGACATACTTACAAGCTTAAAATAAAATGACAATGAATTAAGAGACAACTTGGATTTTCACGAATTCATTGATACTAAATAATTCAGGATTATCTGAGCCAAGAAATCGAAGCCTAAAAGTTATTCATCACTTTCACTTCCCTCATCAATATCATCATGGACATTGATGAAGAAAGGATAAAGTTCTTCTTCTTTTGTTTTGTCCTTTTCTTTGTAAGCCTAAAAATTTACATTGCTATTATCAAGACTTGCTGGCCCTGCTCTAAAAACTAACGCCCTAAGTCCATAACTTTTCTGAACGGAAAGTTCCTCCAACTGCTGAAGCGTTGAACGTGCGTTAAGGGTCCATCTTTTCTTGATAATCGCTTATCTATTATCTTGTGCTGAACTAACTCAGCTTCCCAGCTTCTACGAGTATGGATAAAGAAAAATACAATAATCGTGGAAATCGAAAAAAAAGGAATCGTGTTTTACCCATCGATACTAATAATATTATTTTCACAATATCATTTCTTCCAAGATGAGTTAATTTTTAATAGATATTAATTGCCCCGCAAGTCGCAGCTGACAAGCAAGCAAAATTAACTGAGCCCTGAATTTTTTTTTGTTAAGTAGTTTTCACGTTGAAGTTTCTAGCAAAGGGTGAACTGCGTTCGACCAACTTTTATTTTCTTCAGTCTTTATTTCCAACTTGTCGTATTTGTTTATTTAACGCTACGCTTGGACATGCACTAGCAACTTTGCAAGACGATGCATTTTCTTGCCCACTGTCTCGGCAGTTGACACGATCTCATAAGATTCAAATGTTTTTACGTGACTACCCCAAGAAAAAAGTGTATTGATGGTAGGGCTCATATGAGCATAAGTACCTGAGCGACCGCGCTGAGCTGAGTGAGCTGTGCTCCATCTAAAACTCGTTAATAAGCGTTTTCCCAGAGATAAGACCAAGCTAGATTGATTTGTCATCCCCGAAAACCCCTACATACCAAATTTCATCGAAATCGTTAGAGCCGGTTCCGAGATTCTGATTATATATAACAAGAATTGCTTTTTTAAAGGTATTAGATTAGATAGATCGATAGATATAATTTTATTACTTTATTGGATTTAAATTTTTTATAGGTTTTCTTACCAAGTTGGGTAAAAGGAACCTTACTGGGATAACTTTGATATCCATCTGTCTGTCTGGCCGTCAGTCTGTCTGTCTGTCAAGTCTCTTTTTCTCAGGAACGCATGGAGGTATCAAACTGAAATTTATCAAATACTCAGGTCTGCTACCCCAACGCAATAAAAAAAACAGTAATTACGAAAGGTATCAAAACCTATAGGGTACTTCCAGTTGTACTAGAATCTCTACCTATGACAATAACCAATCTAAAATGATCCCACAGTTTATATATTTTGTTTAGGAACAGGGTTCTTCGAACACTGAATATTCATAGGTACCTAAAAATTTGTGCGGAACCCTCGGTGCGCGAGTCCAACTCGCACTTAGATGGGTTTTTAAATATTTTAATAATTTAAAATACGAATGTCTTCACTTTTGTGATTAATTTACGTTATGAGAACCCATCTGTAAATTAAATATTTTATCTAAAATCGTAGCCATAGAATACGGCAACACTGAGCCCTCGCTAGAGATTTCAGCATATATATTCTGTGTAACAAATACTTCTGATTTGTGTTTATTAGCTTTATATAGTAACTCTAATCGCTGTTCAAACGTTCCGAATCACAGTAGCAACTCGGTTTATATAATTAGGATCGAGAGAACTGTAGTCCAATTAATATTGATTAACGTTGGCAACAAACGCTCACTTCAAATAGATTAGATCGGCAACGACAGAACAGACAAACGTACCTATTTGGTACACGTGTAGCAAACGTTGTTGCACTACAGTTCTCGAGGTCGAGGCGATGCAATGTAGGAAATACGAAATAGTTTTTGGACCAAATGGGATTATAAAAAATCGCTGATCAGCCACTATGATTCGGAATACATTTTTGTGATATGTAAACGATACGTTCTAAGTTCAACCTTACTATTATAGAATGGTTAAAAACTAATATGTGTTTTACTAAGTATGACAATCTTTTTTACCAAACGTTCAGTGGAACCACGGCATATTCGCTGATACTATCAGGATGTACGTGGTGCTCGCAACTTTTAAACTTAACACAAGCATTTTTAACACACTTGATAGCGTCAGTGATACTGCAATACCGCGTAACTAGCATAATTTTCCGTAAGGTATAATTTTCACTGCATTAACAGTACTAACATTGTACTGTTCTACCAGTGAAAATTATACCTTATGAAAAATGCAAGTTACGCGGTATATCAATATCACCGACGATAGGTACCTACGACTATCTATAATATTTTTCACCTAGTTCTGTGACATTTCGAGTTTGAAAGTTTTAGAGATGTACCATTTATCGAGTGAACTATCGATTTTCCTACGAGTAATTAGTGCCTATTTTTGGAGAAGTTGCATTATATTAAAAAAAAAACCAGTTTTCCTCCCACCGGGACACCGTCAATATAATCCCTCAAACGAATTACAAACTCCCGACTCTAGGAGTTCAAAACAGTATTTTGTGACCGTTTCGACATTTTGCCAAAAAATAACAACAAACTTAACGAGAAACAGTAACAAAAGTCAACAACAATAATAACAGAAATTAACAATAACAAAATACAATGCAAAGAAAATGCAATGAAGACTCAACTCGTATACAAGGCAGACTCTAAGCGGCAGAAATCTAGCAAGTTTTGTTTAACAATTTAAAATATCTAAATGTTCATTGTTATTGAATAATGCACCGCGGCAATTGCCGAATTTGCCTATAATGTTGTGTCACGTCACTACTCTGTTCCGTTTCACACATTGCGTCATTTAGAAAAATAAATATTTTTCTATCGTATTCGATGGAGACTATTTAATGGACACTGATATGGCTATATATATTTACCCCCTTATTCATAAAACTTAACAAGCCTATGTTAACTAACAAATGCTTTGTCCCTTTCTAACAAATACAAATGTCGAAGTGACAGATAAGGACAAACGAATTTTAGCGGCATTTTAACTAAAATAGGTTTGATTGTCGTTTATGAATAAGGGGGTAAAAATGTACAGTTTTAAATTTGTATGATTATTTTGCTTCAAACTAGAAATTATTTTAAAAAAATATTTCGCGAACATAGTATGCGTAATTCGGAAAATTTTCAAGTGTCACAGAACTCATCATAGGTGAAAAATACAATAAATATCGCAACTACTGAAAGACCCATAAACTAATAAGCTAATCTGAACCTTTAAGATTTAAGTTCACTCAGTAATATTCGAGGTTTTTTAATGGGTTCCGCGTATAAAATAATGATGTTTTTGTTTCAAAACAAAAATCTTATTATTCAGTCATTGCTAAGATTATGACAAAATATTGAACAAGTATTTTATTTTGTCAATTTGACAAATAATTATGAAAATATAAGCAGTTAAAGTTCCGCGTGACGCTCGTACAGGTCCCCACTCGCGACTTCAATGCGCGTCATTTTTGTATTTTTTTTTCTGATAATCTAAATGAATAAAACCACTGCCCAATTGGTACCTACTAGTAGAATAGAATTTTTCAACGTACCTTACTACAGCTAAACATTATCCACTGACAATATACTTTAAGAGTCTATAGTAGGATATTTTTGATATCATATAATATTCCTGAAGTATATTTTCAATTCAGTTATCAAAGAAGAGATGTGTCAATGAAATGATAAAACGAACAGGATTTTTGATCAACTTTTTATTGTATGATTAAAAGGTAATTTCTGTTTTATGTGCGTATAAACTCTGCCAATTTTATTTAACACAGAATATTTTTAGAATTTATTAACAAGTTTACAATGTGTTTACTAGTAGACGCACCAAGGCGCATGGTCGCATAAAATAAATTGCAAAGTTATTGTATAAGTAATCATCACATGACGTTATTAGGTGGTAAACACTTGATGACATTAATGTTACTCATTATACTAATCATAAATTAATAACACAATGTATAATACTTGCAGAACACGCGGCGCGGGGCGACCGAGCCGGCTGCCGGGAGGCGGCCGGACTCTTCGCGAATGCAAAATAAATATCTACAAACTAACAACTACCACCCTCACACTAATATAACGTAAAAACCAACTCAAACAAGTTTCATTACTAAGAATAGTAACTACATTCGTTCATAAACAAGTAAAGCACGCCATCGTTTTGCCATAGTGCAATAAAGTATCAAATTGACTACACAAGTTTTTTGTGATGATAAAAATATTTTATTGCGTTTTGAGCGGAGCAGTTTCATGTATCGCTGATACAGCTGCCCGATATCATACTTACCGGATTAACAAGAACCATAAACCTGATCCGGAAGACAACGATTTAATTATCTTAACTTTATAACATCATTAACCCTTCACTAAGCTTGGTGAAGTGCGCCTTCAAAATATTAAAAAAAAAAGACTTGCGGGGAAAACTTGCTGTAAAATAGTTCAATAGCACGTGAGAAAACTTATTATTTTTTTGATAAAATTACAAGATTGATGAGGCCTGGTTAAGGGTTAAAAAGATAATTAGATATGATTTTACCGCCTACTTGCAAAAAATCAATCTAAGTTTACATTTTATGTGTATGCTTTATTTATTTCATATATTCCTTAAAATACAATGTTAATTGATGAAAACTGATGTCGCCGGCTGTAAGGAACAGCGAGCCATTCTCCCTTATTAACACGTGCCCTACATCATACAGAGTTAGTTATCTACACATGAATCTCAATGTTACTCATAGTCGGCCATATAAATTTAATTTGCTAGGGAGAGTTAACGTGAGCCTTACCTTACTTTTAATAAGATCATGCAGGTTCTAATACACCATTTAATGATAACCACTTTTTTTATAAAATGATATTCGAGCGGTAACTAACGATTTTTGTCTGCTTCCGTCTTGTAATACATACTCTGATTTTCAGCTCTGATAAGTTTATTATTTAAAATTCCCTGCACCATTAAATATGAATTATAAAATGATGGCAATATTTGTTTTTGGTCCCGTAGTGTGAATGTAGAATTGTAGATGGAACGATACCCGAGCATTATTGTGAGAGGTAGAATGTTTCTTCTAATAGTAATTTTATTACAAATCCATCTTCAATGGCGCATGATTTAGTAGTCGAACATTTAATTGCAATTAATCTTTTCATTGATAAGACATAACAAAAATATATAATTTACTTACAGACATATTTTTATACACTTTTACAGCGTGTTTTGACACAAAACTGGGAAATTTTTAATTTTACTTGAACTTTAACTCTACATGTAATTAAATAATATAAATTTTATTTAGTGATACTACTCAGTAGACAGAAGCAGCAAACAATCAAACCCAATTTATAATTGAACCTAAAACAGTCATATTAAAATATTAAAGTTGAATTTTATTTGGCTGTAAAAATAACACAGATTACAGATGTCTTAATGAAGTACGCGTCGACGCTACCACACGCGAGCAATCCGAACACCCAAACAAGTAGTTAGTCATCGAATTAATTTTAAACGCATACTTAACTATGCTTTTGTAACGTTACAAATATAATTAACATAAAACGATCTAGGTAGGTTTATATTTATGTAATTTTACAATCACTACTCAGAACGAGAGAACATCAGACAGGATCGACCACGCTCGGTCCTACGAGTATGCACGATACCGACACAGATGAGCAGGACAACAGGAGTTCGGTATCGCCTACTGCGTTTAGCTATGTACATCATTTTGAGCACTTTTACCGCTCCGTACGGCATTTATCTATAGTTGTCGGTCGATCGCAACCACACCTCGTGGGTCGGGCAATAGCCCTTAGAAGGAATAGAAAGAAAAATACAAACAAAATGGCCAATGTCGAACTGCGGCGCCATTATTCAAAAATAAAAATGGAATATGCATATAAATACAAACCCCCATCTACTAATAAAAAATGAAACAGACAAGGACAATAAAGCGTCATTACAAAACATATTCAAAAAGAGATGCGTCTAATTAACTCTATTTACAAAATATTTGATTACATGTGCAATTTTTTATTAGTAAAGGGGTAAAATAGTTATCAAAATTTATAAGTAATTAAAATGAGAGACCGTACGCGTCACATAGAATCAGCAAAAATTTGACCTCAAATCACAACCGACCGTCGAGTTGCAGTCGCGCTGTTGCGGCCGCGCGGGGCCGGGCTGTCCGCGCAGGGTTCTGTTCGCAGCTTAACAATATACATAACTTAAACTAACTCCTACCTACATACATGAAGAGAAATCACATTGGCATTACTGATCTTGGCACTCCGTGTCGCTCGCGGCGAGGTCGGGCTCGTCCAGCGCCGGGTCGCTGTCTTCGGGTGCGTCCTGGGCGGGCGCGGCGGGCGCCTCCTTCGCCGCGCCCTCGTCTTGCTCCTCGATAGAGTGTTCGTTGCGCAGGCTAGTGCCGCCGCACTCGCCCGTAGGCCTCAGCACGAGATACATCAGCAAATCGGAAAGGGATATGATGCCAACAACCTTGTCTTCTTCGTTAACAACTACTAAACGATGTACCTGGAATTTTAAATATGATTGTGCTTTTGACTCTTTCAAATATTCTAAGATTGTTCGCCTCGGTTTTGTATGTGCAACTTGTCAAATTGTAACTAATACATTTGTAGATTTATTATAGTTTTAGTTTATTTAATTTTAATGTAGTTTTAGTTTTTTTTTTATTGTACCTTTTATTTTGAATTTTGAGATATTAAACTTCAAGGATATAAAAAAAATACATTTTAAGTGTTTAAATACATGCACTTAAAAGTTTTTGTTCTCTAATATTACTACTGTTGTTGCCAGAGACTTCGTCTGCAAAGAAATCATATACCGCGCGCCCTCAGGAAGAATTTATTTTTTGGGGATAAAGATATCGTATTATTTACTCTGGTCTCATGGCAATCGGTTCTGTAGTTAAGGCGTTTACTTTCGCATTTATAACATTAGTGAAGATATTAAGTGCTATCTCCTTTCTGTTGCTAAATAGTGGAGAGAGAATGAGTAGATAGAGCTGTAAATTCACCTCAGCTCGCACTATCCTCTCCATGACTTCGTACAGGGTCTCATCTAGCGTGCACTTTTGCACGCCTTCGAACCACTCGTTGCGGTGCTCGTTCGCTTGTTTCAGGGACACATCCAAGTTATTGTAGGTCTTTTCCGCGGCCAAATTCTGAAAATATACGATAAACGGATTGAATATAATAGCGACAGTATAACAACTAGAGAAAAAAAAACTTTTATCTTTAATGCCTTTAATGTGTTTTTTTTTTCTATACAGAAATAGGATTGCGTTTGACCACACTCACGCCTGATGGTAAGCGAACACGTGGACTAAGATGGAGCAAGCTTGCCTAATAAATACCTATTCACCCTAGAAGACTGCCAGATTCTAACGATCAGGGAACAACAGACAGGGGTGTTTAATTTTAGAGAGGGGATTCGAACCCCCCATACATGGAAAAAGAATGACCAATACGCATGCGTCTTATCACGATAAGTGGTTCTATATGCTTCTGTAAAGTAACAAATACCTAGTAGTTATGCGTTCCACTTTAAAAAAATTTGGGCTTTACAATATTTTTATTGGGTACTTGTATAATTGTTATGTTTTGTAAGTCTACCAGAATAAACAGTTGTTACTCTGCTGCCCGCCTTTCAATACGTAACTATTTTAAATACTGAATACTGTTAATTCCATAACTATAGGATGGTGGACTACGCATGCGTGTTGTGTTTATAACAATAGGTGTCTCAGAACAGAACAGTAGTTACGTGTGTCTGTGTGTGGTGCTCTAAGGACTTCTGGGCTCCACATGGTACTTTTTATTTTCCACAACAAAAACAAACTACATAAAACCGACTCCAAAAAAATATAAAAATATCAAAAAATGGAATCGACTACAAATTCCTTGAAAATATTTTACTAGCACTAGGTACCTACTAGCTTGAAGTCGGTGCCTCAGTACGAGCCAGCAGGAATGGAACAATAGTCGTCTACCTCACCTACATACATACTATGGGTTTCAATGCATCCTGCTGGGTCGTGCTGAGTCACCGACTTCGAGCTAGTAGGTACCTAGTACTAGTAAAATATTTTCATCTCTCACTTTTTAGTGGTTCGTAGCCAAAGTACATCTCACAACGATTCCATGAAGCCCAAATACGGCTTAGTTACGTTGTTTTATAACAGAGTTCCGTTGCGTACCTTCCGGCTCCAGCATCAGATCAGTTCAAAATAATCATTAACTTAAAGCGCCTTCTTAGTCGCTTATCTAGGTATATTAATAATGATCGTTTATAGACGAGCGAGCATTACTTAGATTTGACGAGTTCCATTGGTCATCTACGGTCTTCTTCATCAGGTCCAGTCTACTAAATGATACTTTCTGAATGTAAATGCTCATTTTAATGCTAAAATGCCAAAATCGCCATAGATGTGCCTATAAAATTTGAGGTTTGCCTTCGATTTCCCTAGGATCCCATTACAGATCTTGACTTGGTGACAATGGGACCATCTCAGAAGAGTACCCTTTCAAATAAAAAAATAATTTTGAAAATCGGTCCACAATTGACTGATTACGTAATCGGCGAACATAGGTATATAAAAAATACAAACATTGGAACATAGAACCTCCTCCTTTTTTTAAATCGGTTAAAAATAATAAAACAAGTAACAACAAAAGAACGATGCCATGCGATAGCCTCAAACCTAACGTAGGCGTCCTTATGATGTTCCCAGATATAACGCCCATCTCTCTGCTAAACCTCTTAACCATGCCAGAAATTGCTTTACACCCTAATGTTCAAAGTCAGTTGTACCATAGTAAAAAAGGAGAAG
The DNA here is from genome assembly GCF_025370935.1 of Choristoneura fumiferana. NCBI lineage: Eukaryota > Metazoa > Arthropoda > Insecta > Lepidoptera > Tortricidae > Choristoneura > Choristoneura fumiferana. Next base: position 29,298,551 of record NC_133472.1, on the reverse strand, counting down.
TATGCACAGCACACTCCCGACCCTTTAGGAGACTTAACTGCCTACTCTGGCCGGACGCTTAGGGTTTTCGATGTCTATTTTAGATTAATTACGTACCGGCAAATAATTTTAGTGCGAAAATTAACTTAAAATTGTCTTATGTCTGTGTCTAGACGAACAAGATTCTATGGCGCTAAATTATTATTATACTAATTTTAAAAATATTATTTTTAAATTCGCCGGAGTGGTGATGGCGACTGTGTACATACTCGTACTACTCATGTTTAGGTACGTATCCATTATTTTTTCACGTGTCCCTGCACGAAACTATTACACAACACTTATATACTTACTACTAATTTACTACTATACCTTATACAAAAAAACTCATTCAACACAACCAAACATACCTAAAATACAATGCAATGACTCTTTATTGTAAACCAGAAATAGTAAGCACAATCTCGCATGTCAAGGTGTTTCGGCAGAAAAAACCTTGGCAGACATATATTCTGGAAATGAGGGTTTATTTCGATCCCTGGATCACTGGCCAAAAATTTTGCAAATAAGGTCTGGAATAACCCCTTTCAAGGAATAGGTCGAATTACCCAGTCACAGTCAAGGAAAAAACGGAACCCTTATAGAAACACTTTGTTGTCCGTCCGTCTGTCAAGACCCTTTTTCTCAGGAACGCATGGAGGTATCAAGCTGTGATTGATATCGAATACTTATATCTGCGGTCCCTTGAAGCCTTGAAAAAATCAAACTTTTAAGTCAACGCAATTAAAAGTTACAGTCATTAATTAAACAACGTGATTCTACACAAAATTGCCGTGCACTAAAAACCTATAGGGTGCTTTCTAACTAATCTAACTTTATTCCGATAAAATACGATGGAAAACCATTATGCACTACATGCGTAAACAAAAGCTTGTCAAAATAAGGGAACGATATCATACGATGACGTCAAACTTGGCGTAGATGTCTTTGAGACGACCCTCAGCGTCTACCAGCGGGAGCGCGGACACGCGGCGATTGACGAACTTCTTCAGCGCGTCTATGATCGACGTCTCTTCTGTCGCCGTCTCGATGTCGTTCAGAGTTCCGATCTGCAACTCGCGCAGCTTGCACTGGAGGTACGACGGCTTTGGGAGCTCATTTATCTGCAAATGCAACATTTTAATTTGATATTATACCATGAGAGCGATGATATTTGGATTAAAATTTACAAATTAAAATGAGATAAATAAAATAAAATAAAATAAATAATTAAATTTTCTTATTTGGATTAAAATCATTGAATATTTAAAAAAAGTATAAGCATTATAATAATTTCTTAAATGAATGATAGTGAATCCAAGAATAATAATGAAAGAATACAATTATATTTTGTGCCTGTATTTTATAAATTCTATAAAAAAAACTTACATATAGGAAAAGAAACCGCAGTATCCTCTTGTGTGTTAGTATGTAGAGGACGTTGCCGGTGTCGGGGTCGATGACCGGCAGCCTGTGGATGCGGTTTGAGATGAGGATGCGGATTGCATCGTAGAGCGATGAGTCTGGACCGATCGACACTAGAGACGATCCTTTGAGGACCTCTGTGGATAAATAATCAAAAAATTACACTAAATTTTACTTAGTTTATTTCGCTTATTTATTTAGCATCCAGGGGTATTGCAGATGTTTATGGGCGGTGGTGATTTCTTACCATCAGGAGACCCACTTGCTCGTTTGCCAATAAGTCGAATAAAAACATTTAACAATGTTGACGTGAATTAGTATAATATATAATATGTTACACCAAGCAACAATTAAATATTCATTCACGGGATGTTTCCGTCTATTGTAATTTGATAAGTAGGTAAGTGTTTATAGTGGGAAATTTCCCATGAGTCTAAAATCGTATGTCAAAGTCATTACTTTGTTATGCATTTCACAATAATGACTTATTACTCATAAAAGCCATAAATTTAAGTAAGTATCAAGCCTTTAAAAGAGGTTGTAAACTCATTGAATAAACCAGTAACCATTACTACAGCTACCAGCACTAATATCTGAAATAAATATCTGATACGGCGCTATTTCTAGGTAGGACGTGTCAGATATTTTTGCATGCTCTGCTGTGGCAAATATTAATACAGGTGACTGTACGTACGGTGACAATTAATTTATATTTAGTTATTTTCAAAGTAAAAAATATCATAGCAAAAAGTTTGGTCCCATGTATGCATGTGACTTCAAAGTGACCACAATCAATTACTGAAAGTACAATAATTGGTACCTCACCGATTAAAAGCCATCGCGTACTCGTATATTATTTTTGGCGATGGTAATCAAATCATGTTTGGTAGTGGCTTGCTATAAGTAGCGCGTCACTAATATTATAAATATGAAAGTTTGTAAAGATTAGATGTTTTAGATGTTTATTTGTTACTCAATCATGCAGTAACAGCTGAATGAATTTACATGAAACTTGGCGTCCAGATAGACAGTGATCTGCATTGAAACATAAGGTACTTGATATCCCGGTAATGTGTTCCAGTGAGATAATATTTTAAGTTTAAACAAGAATACAGGGTACTGTCTAGGAAAGGTGACTTATTATACCTCGGCTCTTAAGATGACGTGTAAACTTCGTTTGCAATCAATAGATGGCGTTGTGCAAAGTCAAAGTATTTTATTTGTTAAACATAGGTATAACTGTATACAGTGGTAAAAGCATATTGTGGTCTCACCATGTTTTGCCAATTGGCGTACAAAAATAAATAAAAATAAAAGGAATATTAAAATAACAAAATATCAGATAAAACTTTACAATAAAAAAACATTATTAAATTGAAATTAGAATAATTGTAGTATGTGTCATATAACATCCTAAAAAATAATGAAAAATTTAATTAATAAAACAGGATTAAATTATATCTTAATAAGTCACTCATTAAAAGAAAATGCCATTATATTACTCTGCATGATTCTATATATGTATTGAGCACTTCATCGCCAACAAACTGGTAACAGTTTGGCGATACCAAAATTTAGTGTATTAGCATGTGCCGTTTGATTAAATAATAAAAAAGTCAGGAAATCATGAATTGAATAGTAACAATTGTCAATTAATAATTTACATAACTCATTTTTAGGGTTCCGGAGCCAAAATTGCAAAAACGGACCCTTATAGTTTCGTCAAGTCCGTCTGTCTGTCTGTTTGTCTGTCTGTCTGTCTGTCCGTCCGTCCATATGTCACACGCATTTTACTCGAAAACTATTTATAGGGCGGGGCACTCCAAACACGTAACAGAAATTGAAGAAAAAAAAACTTTTTTAACTCGTATCAACGTGTTCATTGTTCGACAGCTCTTTCCCCCCCCCCCTCTATCTTGTAAACCGTTTGTACTGTAATACCTCCCATAGACGTAAAGCGGGGGTGATTTTTTATTTCTCATCCAATTTTGTACTATGGGGTAACGTTGGATAGGTCTTATAAAACTATTAGGGGGTTTGCTAAAACGATTTATCAATTCAGTAAACTGCAAAATATTCAACTTTAAAGTGCAAATTTTCATTAAAATCGAGCGTCCCAGCCCTTTTAAAATCTAAACCGATGGGTGGAATTTTTTTTAAAAATTCAGGATAGTAGAAAGTATATCAAGCTTACAAGGAAAACTATAACGGTTAAGTTTTCTTGATAAAATTATTAGTAGTTTAAGAGTATATAGCAGCCTAAGGTATAAAACATACCTAAACTTGGAATATTCCGTACAAAATACGAAATCCTTAGAAAAATTTTACTTAATTTTTTCGTAATGGCTACGGAACCCTATTTCGGGCGCGTTTTAATTATTTTACAATCAAATCAATCAAAATAAATCAATAAAACTAAAAATTTATAATGATATAGCAATGCATGAAAAATAAAAGGCACCTGCAAGGGAACAATTTTTTCCACTGTTGCTATTTAATTTCCTCTCAATCGAAGTGAAAAGCAGAGTGTAAAACTCGAGCATTAAACCCATTTCTCCTCGAAGTGTCTATCCACCCTCGCTCACCGTACCAGAATAACTAATAAGTACTACCGGTACCGGCTCGGGTGGATAAATGAATGTCATGGTTAAAATGGCTCGTTTTTGCTCTTGTTGTACAATCTACTATTGTTTTTGTTTATTTATTTTTCTTTTTCCATATGTTAGAGGTAAAACACAATCGGATTAAACGGAAAAATCCTCGTGACTCCATCAACGATCTATTTAAATACAAATTTGTACCTACGGAACCCTCGGTGCGCGGTCCGACTCGCACTTGACCGGTTTTTTGTAAAGGTCTTGCAATTACTGTTATCAAATTATTTGGGTAGTTTACGGATGAAATACTGAGGTTTATAATGTGTGCCAATGAAACCGCAATAATGGATGAAACTGATTTTATTACTTTAGTGCATATTCCATCATGGCCCACACTATGTTCGTATTTTCGAATGATCCAAAGATGTTTTTAATATCGTTTGATGTCACTGGTTTCATATATAAAGAATGTGGGGAACTAGAGTAAACATGCAGATGGCTTTTATTGTTGTTTAGTAATTTTCCTCTACAAAATGGTCATTAAAGGCATCAGTTTTGTCTCTTATGGTTTAGGGTCTTAACCGTAGCCTATTTGATTAATAAGTCGTTTTGGTTTTAGGTATGGCCTCTTTTTGTATGGAATTTGTTCTGAGTTACACTCCCTGACTTATTATTTATTTGTAGGTCTATGGATATTAGAATAGTGGCCCATTTAAATTGTGTTGATTTTAACAGCTGTTCCAAATTTGAAACTAATTACAGTACTATATTTGATACTGTAATAAACATTACGTTACTGCTGTTACCTAATTTCAAATCCAATGGAATTAAGTAATCGTGTAAACAAAGCAATTTTTCACGATTACTCCGTAGTTACATTTGAACGCCAATCCCGATCATATTCACATCTCAATGAACCGAACCTACCACTGCTTTTAACTGTAAATATGTTTATTTTATAGAATTAATTGGAAGACAAAAATTCGTTATATTTGTCAAATTGACATGATCATTTTTTACTCGCCGAAGTCCGTCAGTCCCTGGATTTTAGTGCTGCACGGACGACGGACTGACGGATTTTAGTGTTGATTGAACCAACTATTTTCTAAGAATTACCATTCCTGAGCTATCGCAATTCTAAAAATTGAAGGAGTCACGTTCTACATGATAGCACATTAACGTATGCCACATATACAGGGTGACTGGTAATTTCGAGTAGGTAATAGCATTTGTCAATAATTCTTAGGTTCATAGCAAATTGGCTTTCTGTATGCGGTCGGTGTATACCGCTACACCCGCGGCTGGTGTACATACATCCACATTATAATAACTTTATGTAAGGACTGCTATGATTGTTTTTAAAGTAGGAACTAAATAGTACATTTTGGGTATTTTTTTTGTACAGTTGTATTTTTATATTTAATATGGTCCCCCCACCCGCCATTCTGACTCTTTGCCCCATTAGACAGAACTCTGAAGCTATTTATAATAAAATGGTCAAGTGCGAGTCGGACTCGTACATGAAGGGTTCCGTAAACAGTTCAGTAAAAGTTTTTCTTAAAATACTTCTAACATAAGTTTTTTTTGCTAACTGTACTTTATGCCCCTGGTTACCAAAGTACTCGTCCAGACGACAAACGAGTCCAAACTCGATGCGGTCGTGTCGTTTATCACAGAGTTCCTATGGTCACCCGCTAGTTTTATCATCAGATCAACTCCATGTTATAATAATTATTGCATTGTCACCGGATTTATACATGCTCGTAAAATTTCAGCTCCATCGGTTGAAGATATCCACTTCAAATTTGAGTTGAAAGATTCCACCCGAGCAAACATAGTTACATTAGGTACTAACCCACACTGCAAATAAATACGAGTATAATGCTTGTAATAAGTTTTTGTAAAAAAAAAAAAAAAAACATTTTTAACACAAGCTTTTTTTGCCGAATGTACTTTTTGTTGACTGTACTTGCATTGTCGTCTAAACTTCATATCTGTACCAAATTTCAAGTCGGTGTTATTAGCTATTGAGGAGTTCCCTCCTGCAGAGACGATCCTGGTGGCCACCAAGATGTGACTACTAAATTATTGTATTGTCACCAAATTTACATAAGTATGTAAAATTTCAAGTCGATTGGACCACTGGAAGTGGGTCAAATTTAGCTTCCAAGATTTGACCCAAACGAACAATAAATAAATAAATAAACAAACAGGGCAAGCTAAATAAAAGCTTCTAAAAATATCGCCGAAATGTAAGCACTTGTACAAGTATTCCTAATAAAAAACAATTTGTATTCTCATCCTCTTTGGTTCTGGCTGTTTGCTTCTGAAGCCATTGTCCGCAACGCGCCGCGCGCGGCAAAAAAAAACTATCTGTCAGTTCATTCGCGGTAAATTCGGCGGACTTCTTATTTTGTGTACCTAATTAAATAATAAGATGCTCGACTATTGTGAATCAATTTTAAGTTGTATTATAAACCTTGTAAATAGTGTTAAACACTTAGTATGATTTTTTTAGTGTAAAAAACAATAGGTAAACATAGTGATTAATACGGCGTGGATTTGGCGAGTGCTTTATCAAAGTTGGCTTCAATGAGGTTTGTGGTTCATAAATTGCTTTATTAATTTTGCACAAAAACGAATAAACCACACAATCAGACAGGCACTATATTATACTATCGAAGTTTTTATAAAACATCATTAAAATCGCAAACTTAAAGGTAAATATTCAAATGACATAGCTACCCGTTGCTAGGCGACTCGGTCGCCTTAGCACCGGCTAATAACGCCTAGCAACAAAAAACGCTGAAAAAAACACGTTTCTAGTATGACGACCCCCTTTAATTTGTAACTTTATTTTATTTTTAGGGGCTGTTTCACCATCCATTGATTAGCGATAACAGACGGTTAAATGTGATGCCGTCTCCGTCTATTCGAACAAAACAAATAAAGACTGCATCACACCTAACCGCCAGTTAACACTAATCAATGGATGGTGAAACAGCTCCTTAGTATTTGCTGTTATAGCGGCCACAGTAATACATAATCTGTGAAAATTTCAAGTGTCTAACTATTACGGCTTCAGAGATAGAGCCCTGTGACAGACAGACGGACGGACAGACAGACAGACAGACAGACAGACAGCGGAGACTGAGTAATAGGGTCCCATTGGCATCCTTTGGGTACTGAACCCCAAAAAAGCGATTATATATCAATAAACTTGTATGTTCATTTCTTTACTATTTTGTCATAACTATAAACATACAAATAATAAATACCTAAATAATGAAATATGATTAAATTTAAAATAATTATTCACTGCTGATTGAAGTATCTTAAAGTGCATTCACATCACTAGGGCCATAGACAAGTCGGTGTCAATGTCAGTTACCACATTTGTTTACCAGATTACTTAATTCCATTGGATTCGAAAATACTACTACAGACAAGAAAGTTGTCATAGTAAAATCAATTTTTTAATGCTTGTCATTCATTGCCAACGGTTTTTGAACGCATTATAGAGGACATATGATATTCATGTTGATTCATAAATTGATTTACAATTCGGGTGCCGTCGTAATTCGATTAAGATCCGACTTTTCCCGATGGAAATACATTACACACTATATCTGTAATGGGCTTTACTGTACTAGGTATACATACGTCTCCAGGTCTCGAGGCGGTGCTCTTCGAGCTCTTCCATCGCGACGTTGGGACTGGTGTAGTACATCTGTAGAATTTTTATGAAGTCTGTGATGGTGAGCATCCCGATAAACTTCTGTCGCTGGGAATCCCATAGCGGTGCCGCGCGGACACCTACGCCAAATATAAACGAATGAATTAAATAAGACCTGCTCCTGAGTTTTGGTTAGTAAATAAATACTCGATTACTTAACACACAGTATAGTCAAAAGCTTAACTACCCAAAGACAGCCTAGAGTTAATTTATGCAACATATTATGCGTGAAAGAATTAATAAAAACTAAAAATGACGCTTTATTTTCGCTCCAAATATAATTGGCACAAAGATATTCTATATCGCGTTACACGCCCGAAAGAACTCGCTTGCTCCTTGGCATATCGCTTGGATGCGTCCCAATAAGAGGTCCATATTATACAGTTAGTATTATATCAAATTATATTAGGTACGCAGTGGCACACGTACAGACGAACCGAACCGAATTCTTATTTATGTATGGTTTCAGATTGCAGAGCTATTATGGCTAGGAAAGCTGGAAAGGAAGTTTCCTTTTTTAAATATGGAGGTGATACAAGGTTAGTAAAAATAAATATATGAAATCAGAAACAAGTAAATTGATTACGCTTGCATTCAATAAAAAAACCTTGAATGTTGAACTAATCGTGTTCCCAATTTTTAAAGCATATCTAATACTCTACAATCTCCACTTTATCGTAGACAGAGATTAATTCAATATAAGCACTTAATGAACTTACTCAGAAAAATAAATACCTTGAGCGGCAAAAAATCTGACCCTCAAATGTATGCAGTAACAGGTAATTTTGTATGTAGAGTGGGCCAAATTTTGTGTCGCTGAATGTTTTCAAGAAATATTGGACCTACTTCTTCTTAAAGAAACAATAAACATCAGGAACACGATTATACAGAAGTGGATACTGTCCGAGTGTTTGGTACAAAATACTATCTAAACTGAGCGACATTTTATTTTTCAATAAAAAAAACTGTGGGTTTAACTTTTAATAATGGGCGTAACCTTAATATATTACTTTACATTTACGTTTCACATGGAACAGTAAAAACCTTTGTTTCGATGATTAGGGATAAGTATTGTTTCGGAAGTACGTAGTCCGGATGAATTGAGCAACTGTATCAACAAAAATTTTACGTATATCACATAAATGTTAAAACTTTCGTAGATATTCACGTTCGCTTAGCAGTTTAAACCAGTGGCCTTGAGTGATTTGATTACAATTCCATCGCATATATATATATATATATATGAACGTTATTTATTACCTACTTATTCGCAAACCATCAAACACTTGACAGTAAAACAGGTGTAGTATTCGCAGCGTCATACTCAGCAAATAGGACAGGTAAATGTTCGCTCAGCATATTTTTATATCTTTGCATTTAATATTTATTGACAAAGACAAAGTCATGTTGTGATTCGACACAGCACCTTAATAATGGCATCATGTTATCTCTAAAATTATCATGACATTTTTTTTTTACTTGAATGATTATTTACTTACTAGTTTGATCCATTAGCCAAGCGAGTTCGCACCTACGCAATATTAAATCAACTCTGTACAGGGAAGTTCTTTTCTTAGAAAAATTACAGGTATTTTATTTCGAATATTTAATATAAATTTAATGATACGTTTGTATGTATACAGTCCCACTTTATGTTACAAGAAAGAATAACCACGTATCGCCTTAAATAGGAAAGCAGAGGCGGTTATAAACTTTACAATAGAACTATCCGTGATAGACGGGCAGGGCTGAGCTAGCTGAGCGCTATTTACTATACAAAATAATTATACACTCATTTCTACAGCATGTTATTGAATTTTGCTGGAATAGCGAGGTTACTATATAGTACAGTCAACGGGGTGTACATGCTCGTAGTTCAGTACGTTGTAAAAGTACGTAGTAAAAGAGACTTTTCCATTTTCTATTACTTAGTTATCATCGTAAAAACGATCACCAGTAAGCTAGCGTTGCAAATTTGATGTTGTTTTAAAACATAGTTATTACATAGGAATTACGTGCTTACTCTTTTAAAAACTAAGCAGTAAAACAAGCTGAAATGCCTGAATTGGCGTACAATGCGACAATAAGGATGCTTGCTAGGAAGTTGCGCAACATGTTATAAATTGACATCAGCGTTAATTTATTTGTATCATTATGCATAATTTATGAATGAGCTCAAAAAGTACAAGATAATTAATATAATAGCAATATTCAACCTTCATGCATATATCGAGTTGAATATAAATATTACACCTATTTGTAAGGATGTCACGCTGTTCAATATCGGCATTCGGCTGTGTAACAAAATTTCTAGCAGTTAAATAAACTGTGTGCGCGCTATTATCTTTTAAACTTAAAAATATAACACGATTGTAACTCAGATAATCGTCTTCCTTGCTATGAGTGGGTATGAGTGATTAATACACGAATGTAAATACATACACATGAAAAATGAGAAGCGCGTTAAGTATACATTTTTGTCATTTGATGCACACAATACACCTTGATAATAAGAATGTGGTACGACCATAATGTAGTCTGTAACCTTGGATGTGTCTTTGATGAACATGGTAATGAAACTCGTTTCGACATAGATACTAGAAATTATTTAAAACACACGCGTTTAAGTTTTGCTATGCGAATTAACTGTAGAGTGTTTTTAAAAGTGCACTTACCGTTATAAACTAACGCAAAAAATGCCTTCTTCACAAGTAACTGCGTGTCGAACACCACGAGCTTGGCAGAGGTAGGGATGAGGTCGTAGCACTTATGAAACTTGAAGAACTTAACGAAGATCTGGGACTCGTCTTCTTCTGAAAGTCACAAAAAAAAATAGCTTAGCATTGTATCATTTACCAAGAAACTAATATGCTTGTAAAAGCAGACGTAGGGGTTAAACATATATTTATGTGGCGGAGGAAATTTGTAGGTAGATATTTTGTTTTTCCAAGCGAACTATCTACCAGTGAAGTCATGTTTAATTCAGCCTATGCGTAGCCGTGAAACGTTATATTATGTCACATCCTATTTGTTACATTTAAGTAAGCATTGCGTGTTCATCGTTTCAAACTCAAATCAAAATTAAGATATTTATTAATTTTATTATGTAGGTCACCAAGTATTCTTCTACGTCATGTTGTTGTTTCTAGCATAAGTATATTAAAAATTAAAAACTAAAAGGAAGAAGATAAGTCTAGTGGTCTAGAACTCTGTCAAGTAGCTAATTTAATATTCAACAGTCGGGACCCCTTACCAATTATTTTTGAGCTGGTTACGATTTGAGTGGGTCCCGACTGTTCAACTTTAAATTAGCTACTTCACAGTTCTAGACAACTAGACTTATTTTCTTCCTTTTAGTTTTAAAGCAGTCGGATTATTTGATTTTTTTAATTTAATGTTTTATTTTATACTTTTTTTGATATTTCTGTGATATTGTTACAATAAAAAATATATATTTTTATTCCTCCGCCATATTTTTTTTCGCAGACGACGCCATATTGAAATATTATATACCTACCCTATGTCACTCCGACAGTTATGACGAATCCAATGATACCTCTTGTTAAAATCCGTCTAGCCGTTTATTTTAGGCTGCAGCGAGGACCAAAGAAATGGACATCCTTACATACCCACATACATACATTACATATATACATACGCTGGAAAACATAACCCTCCTTCGGGCAGTCGGGTAAACATAAGCTAAAATATGCTTTTTAGCAATGAGAGCATATTTTAAAATGTCTATTTGTACTGAAAAGATTGTATGTTTTGTATGAGACCAGATTTTTTTTTAAAAGATTGCTTGTACAAAAAATTATTTAAGCACATGCTTAATTCACTTCGTAGCGAATACGGCTGTCGCTTTACGATATACTATTGAAATCAGTTGCTAATGAAAAACCGTGGCAAATGGGCCACCGGCGAGTTCAAGGGACTCAGCAACACGAATGATAGGAATTTTAAATGGTTGAATTTTTAACTTCTACGTTTGGTTCAATTAGAAAATATTAACATATTTTGTGAACCTGAGTAATGTATTGTCATATCATAATTGTTGTATTAAACTACGTGCTCAGGTTAGGTTATCTCTACATAGGAGAGTTGTTATAAATATCGTGCCAGTTTCTTTTCATACCTGCATATACATACATAAAAATAGACAGTTACGTTTGAGTTATTTAAAACAATTTACTAAAATATAATAATATGTTTAATTAGAGAAAGAAGATAAGAGAGATTGTAGGTAGGTAATTTAGTTGTGTTAAATAAAATAAAAAGTTTCGACCCATGAAATAATTACAAATATCCGGAAGGAGTGCAACGATAATACACGAACACTTGAGTTTCGGTGCGGTGCGGTTAAAGTTCAGCAGATTTTCGGTGGGATCCAATTATGACCGGAAGAATTTTTTTTTTTTCAGCTGAGGCTGGCGGAAATCATTAGTTCGACCTGTCATTATTACTTAATATTGTTACTTTTTTATTTTTAAGTACAACCAACACGGACGAAACAACAAAAACCAATTTGACACCAATTGACCTAGTCCCAAACCAAGCAAACCTTGTACAACTATGGATACTAAGCAACACAGATATGATATGAACAAGCAGATCTTACACATTTCACGGATAGCGTTTGTGTGCGTGCTTAAATCGTCTCTCTCATTCTGCTGCCAGCCATAATAAATTATGCCATCCCTTTGTAGCAATACAATAGCAACACGCACCACTACTATGACATTAAGCTAAATGCGACCATTTTCAAAGGTCCGCCATGTTAATAAGCTAAATTATGGTGTTGCCAAATAGAGGATGTTTTTGCAATTTTATGTAAAAAATATACAGCATTTAGAGACCAAGAAAAAGTTTGAGTTATTACGGGGTCCTGAAAATGATTTTCTCACAAGCTAACACAAGATTTTTTGTTTTTTGAGTATTTTTATAAATACTAAGATTAAATTTTACTAATATTTTTTCTCTTTATGATCGGTATCCAGATCACGAAAGTTGGGCGAAAAAAAAATGTCGTCTGGCAAGTCTGAGCGAGTGGCATTGAAATACGACAAATACGACGTTCTGTTTTGAATTTGTTTGTAGTGTTTTTTTGCTTTTAAAGCATTTAAACGTGATAAAAACTGTTAATACAAATCCGGAAACCATGGGAAAATGCAGTGCATTTAGGTGTGACAGTGCATCTTAACCTGGACTCTCGGACATATGGACTATCCGACATTAGGGCATTATAACTTTCGAACTTTTTGACAATGGACAATGTGACACCTGAATTTTCTGACATTTGGGCATGTATGCCCCTAAAGGCTTTACTGAAATAGTAAACCAGTTAGAGTTCAGTTAACAAACATTTTGGTTTCTTGATGGATTCGAAGATAGGTATTCGATGTGGGAACAGAAATATCATGATTTTTTCATTAATTTTGGTTCGACGTTGGTTGTTTGACATTTCATATACCGGCCGTTTTGTGGGCCGGACTCAGGATCACATGCAGTGCATTATTACGCAACTAATGTGTCTTTCTAAATAAACATGACTTTATTTTATTTTGGTAAAAGAGGAAAAATTTAAGCTTTGTACAAAATCACAAGACAGTTAGCTGCCTAAATAATAATAAATTCTAATCGTTTTGTTGCAGATTTCCCATGGACGAAAAACTGACAGAAATTTGGATGAGAAATATGAAATGTGGTAATGGGAAACCAAAGTCCTCGAGTGTATTTGCTCGAAACACTTTGAGGAAAAACATACAGTTTGTACAGTTTAACATAGATATCAGAAACAAACATATTGCTAAACGAATTACATCAGAACCAATGTTTCGAAAATAAATTATAAAAAAATGGTTATTTCGAAAATAAATAATATTCTTTTACTCATTAGTTTGTTTTCTTTTCAATACCATGGTTAATTTAATATTCATCCATCCATCCATCCACAGCAGCCTTCAGTTCGTTCGTCTTCGGACATAGGCCTCCTCTCCATTCCTCCACGCCCGACGATCCATTCTGCATCTACCCCTCCACCTGCTATTGTCGGCAGATAGATATCACCCTACCACCTGATACTTGATTGGTGGTATTTATTATACTCTTTCCATTTTTATCTTAAATTTAATAACTTTCTTAGTACATACTTAATCGATTTAGGCTAATAAAAACAATTTATCAACGAAATAATAACTTATGAGAAGTTTTATCTGCATATTCGATCACGAAAAGTGCGATTGTTTGGCCACTAAGTAGAATTATTCGCAATTTGTTTGATTATTCTTTACAACTCTAAATCGCTGCTCTTTTAATACTAAGTACCTATAGATGTGGTAAAGAGCGGTGTTCAAATATAATTTGACGCACAAGAATAACTAATATGGTACATGACTTTTACGGTAGACCTTTAAAAATACTGTGAAACCTAAATCCTGACCTGGTTTTTCTGGATGTGTGAGTAAATTGTTTATATGTTAATTTTGGTGACGCAGATTTGACTGAAATGTTAAGTCGGAAAGTCCGTGCTAAGCAACGGATAAACAAACATACTCATATAGATAAATACATACTTAAATACATATTACTGATACTTATGACTTTGATTTCTTATCTCAATTCTAACTTAAGGGTTTGTAAATTGCATGAAAAGCAAGTACTTAAATGTTGCAATTCGCCAAACCACAAAATTAAAGTTAGCTAACTTTTCTGTATTTATTCGTTTTTCGTAAAATTCATTTTAAGAAAGGTAACTTGAAAGCTGCTTTAAAAAATATATTTTTTACCAATAACCAAATTTAATTGACCTGATTTGCATTACCTGTGCAGAAAAAAAACAGTATATTTTGTAAATCGTTTAGGCTATCAAACTAGATGACCTACTTTTGCAGTTCTTTTAGGAAAAGAACAACAATCTAATGTCGAACTTATTATAATTTTGATAAAATCTTCAAAATAATATTCACAGGCGCGTTTCTGCATAATAATCAGGCAGGCCTACACTCAAAAGGCAATTAATTCGTGTATGGCGAATACTTGCGCTATAAACTAAATAACGTTAGACTAAATAACCGAGCAATACGTACGATTAAACAGTATTGATTAAATATCTGTAAATACTATCTAGTATGCATACCAACGTCGCCTCGTCGTCTATACGTTTGTTTATTTACGTTGTGTTTCCATCTTGCGCAAACACCGTTAAGGTCACGCCCGTGACGTCAAAAGGAACCTCGCAAAATCTATTACTATAACTAAGATGAGCAGGTTGATTTCTATGAAATTAAAATTAGGTACTAGATTACTTGATACTTATTTGTTTACACCATTTATAGATTTTCTTACACTGCTCGAAACTAATTTACAACTATCGATCTGAGCTTCCTTGATGATGTTCAATAATCAAGTAAGACAATCGTAAGTATTATAATACGATCGAGAGGACTGTTTACCATACTGTAAATAAATTGGGTAAGTACATAAAATTATTACATAAATATAGTCCCTCCTATTTTAGATCTATCGACCTTTAGATTAAACTGACCTGTCGGTCCGTTTGGACGCTTAATGTAGCGTTAGACGGATCGTGAATGACGCACGGAATTTAATTATACATAAACTGAGATGGAGACTTGTCGAGATCAATCTATTATTCGTTATTAGTGGTAATACATTATTTTTAGTTAAATATTAACATAATGCATTCCGACTGGTACAGCAGCTTAACTAACAGCTTGCGCTAATACAATAATTAAGGGTCAGATCGACAGCGCGTTGTAAAACACACTTGTCATTTAATATGTGCAGGCATATCCCGCGTCTAACTGAATTGATCATAAATATAAAGACATTTATATTATTAAGTACAAAAATGAACATAACTTCGGAACGACTGGCCCAAATTGGATATTTTTTTTTATTTAAAGTTATTGTCAGGACAAGGTTTGTGTTAAACAAAATAAAAACGTAATGGGAGCCAAGCCGCGGGCAACAGCTAGTTTTGAATAAAATTACTATACCTAAGCAAATGTCAAAATATTGTCACAATACAACAAAACGCCAAATATTTAAAACGGCTTGCTGCACAATAACGAAGCTTATGAGGGGGAAACGTCATAAGCGCTAAAGCGGGCAACACATGCGTGCAGCGTGGGTGCTATAAACAAGCCGGCACCTTTCAAGCACCACTCAGCATAGAACACCTTCCACGCACGACCGACTTCTTCGAACTCCTTGATGAGCTCGATAGAGTAGACGGACTCTTCGCCTTCGCCGTCGGCTAGGGCGGGGTTGTCCGAGAAGTAGTGTAGACGCAGCATGCACGGGGCCGCGCAACGCCCGGTGCGGCCCGCCGCGCCTCCCACGGCTCACTGCTAATTATAAGCGGCGAGGCGCGCCGCCGTGCCGCCACCGCGGCCGCCCGGCAGCGCGGCGAACTTGACACCATGCGGCGCTGCGACCGCGCCCGCCATCGCCGCCGTCGCGCCACCGCCAGCGCCAGCGCTTGGCGCTATGCCTAACGCGACTGAGTTCATTTTGAATGGGACTGCCCTATTTTTTTTTATCTCGTACTGTTTTCTCCTACGAAAGCTTACAAGCAGCCAAATGTTGGGTAGATTTTTTAAGACAGCGTAGGAAAGTGAAGACTCAGCCACAAGTTTCAATTCTAAAGTCGATGCAGTTTTTTAATTAGGTTCGCAAAGGTGAATGTGTAATAGAAGTCATAATTTACCTACGCTTTAATTAATGGCAAGTAAAAGCATAGTGAAATATCTCCTTCTTTATAACCTACCTAACAATTATAAGCATTATCACTTACTCGTATGTAGCCCCTTGTAAGGTCTATTCATCCTTCCGTGTCTTACCATGTAAACAAACACTTCTCGAAGACACTGTCACATTTTTTTCTCTGATTACACAATAACCATCACTTAAAATGTTGTTGTATACGTATACTTAAAAACTCACAAAGTAGTAACCACTGAAAAATATCATTCCGAATAAGGTTGCCTTCAATAATCGAAGGAACGAATGAATAACCTCAAAAATATCTGCCACTGGAATGTCTAGATTGTCTATGATCGTATTGATGGGAAACGACAACTTATCGATATGGATAAATGTGGAAATTAATACTTAATGTAGAGATTTCGGAAAATGCATTGAAATCAATCATAATAATTATTCTGAATTGTTGTGGTTGATTTCAATATTTATTTTAAACGAGGACGGACACGGACAGTGCGTAGGTGTCTATGGTTACGATAAATGTCATTTCATATTGAGTTAAATCTTAAAAAAGAAAAAATATATAATGAAAACTTGGCTGTAATGGTGTTTAACCTTTGCCTTTTGCACTAGAGGAAATAATAATAAATAAAATAAAAAGAGTTGAATCTAGAAATGTCATTCGTTTCGCTACTTCACTTGATGTCGTATGTTACATGTGCTCTTTTTGTGATATTTCTGACGACTTGGCTAGTTTACGGATTTATTTGTGTTAAAAGCAAAATAATCGGTCACGTTTTATGTATATTTTATCGACTTTAACCAATCACTAGTCATTGTCTATTATCACCTGTGACGTCCCGTTTGTTTATATGATAAGACACGGAAGGATGAATAGACTTTAACTCACTAAATCTATTGAAACTAGCACCGTCAAAGAAACCGCTAAAATAATTTAAAATTAAGTAGGTACAAACATTATTTACCTAAATCTGAGAGACTGATTTTTTCTAAGAACGGATCTGCCACCGGTAACTGGAACAAATAAAAATTAAATAACATGAATTGTGTTAAAATAATACCGATTAAGTGCCTCGCTTAAAAATAACAAAAACTGCACGTCAGTTTGCTAGTAGGACTCTCGCACCTATACTACAGTTTAATGGGGGAATTTCAATATTTAGGACACCAATTTACATTTTTTGGTTTACATTTTGTTAAATACCTATCCAAGCCAAGTATAAGTGTGTGGAACTCTAAAATTCCGTACAATGTAAATGCGAACATAAAATAAGTTCGTACTTGAGACTATTTTATGAAAAACAAAGTTTTTCTTTGCGGACTTCTGTAGAACTACGTCGTTATTGTCTACGTATACAGGATGTAACATTCAGATCGGTCAGTATGGGAAAGTCTGAAACTAAAGGGCATACTAAGATCCGTTCTTAGGAACTATGTCATCGATTTTAGTAACAAGAAAAACTGCATTCAAACATTTAAAAAAAAACTTGTACTCAGCTCGGGAATCGAACCTAGACGATTTTAAAAATAGAAGTTACATTATTAAAGAATATGAAATAAGTACAATGCATTAATTTCTTTTTAGATATCGAGTTTTATAGTAACATTTATTGCTTATGACCTATACTATCGATATCCAAATAGAAATTATGTAGATAAGTTTAATTTTTCAAATCAACCGGGTTCGATTCCCGTTTTGAGTACAAGTTTTTTTTATCTAAGAATGAAGATTTTCTTGTTACTAAAATCGATGACATGGTTCCTAAGAACAGATCTTCGTATGTCGTACTTATGGTTTCAAAGTTTCCCATACTGACCGATCTGAATGTTACACCATGTATACCTACAGTCAAAATCATGCAATGCATTTGGTGTAGGTCATGAAACAGTTTTACAAAAATAAAATCTATTTAATACTTTCAACTCTCGCGCTTAGGCAAAAAAAATATATTTACGTGGGGTGTACTTAATCTGTTAAAATGCCAGGTTTGTAGTTCTAATTTACTTTCAATTTAAATAAAATTAACAGTGATTTGCAATGTTTCTGTTTAATTTCCATGCAATCGAAGTCAAAAATATAACTCATCCATAAAAACCGTTTTTTGAAATGGCAGGTTACATGTACTTATTTTTAAATTTACTAAATTTATCAACAGCTCGTCTGGCACAGAAAGAATCCTACATCCAAATGTTACTTTGTTAAATATCGGTATAAAAAGAAAACATGCCCCACGCACCGGAAAATTTGCGGCTTAAATTATAACTAACTAACTAATTATTAGATAACTCTAATAAGCGGCTCTAGCCAGACTAATTTTGGGAACTAAACGATATGACACCTTTACTTCTAATTTGACCTCTTGAAATCGCGAACGCACGAGCCGCAACTATAATAATCAGTAATACTGTAGCCAAAGATCGCGAGTTCGTTACGAGCGAAGCTTCCGTGTCTACATAGATTTTTGCTACAAACCAACGGAGGTTCGAAGAGTTAATAATGAATGGTGAACATTGAATGGCGAGGTTGTGACGTACGATTAGCATTGCAAACATTGGTTGCGGAGTAACTGGAAAAGACCGTAGTTTACCGTCGAGGCAAGTAACGCCTCTTGGAACGAGTAGAACAACCGTCTGCGGAGATTACAGACGTCATGTTCACCCAATAAAATGCCTACAAAATCCTTCTATTACGTGCTAACTTTACGTGAGTGGAATAGAGTCTCAACATTAAATTTTTCAAACAATAAAGCCTCGCTGAAACGTTACAGTTCGCTAGCAGATAAGTGGCTTTAGACAAGTGGGCAGAGTGGAGTGTTGACTCACCCCCCTCGAGTCACGAAACAGCATGGCGGCGTGATGCGGGTCGAGGAAGGCATCAGAGGCGCGGTGCCGCGCCGGCGGCACGTGCCCCAAGGACGCCCGTCGTTTCTCTGCCTCCTGTGATGCCGCATGCCGCAGATGTGCTCCTGTCAATGAAAAAAAGGTTTTACCTACTAGTGAAATAATCCTTAAATGTTAGTAAACCTGCCAACGCCGGATATACTCATAATAAATAAAAGCAACAATGACGGCACATTCTCGCAATTCAAACTAGCTTTAATTTGGTCCAACTTTTTGAACTCAATCCATTTACATATGGTACTACGCATCGCTATAACATAATGAATAAAATCAACTGAAGCGAGGTTAATGTAAAGTTTAAAACTATTTAAATCATGCGAGATGTCTCCTGAATAATACCACTTAACTCTTTGAACCTTTTAAACGTATTTCAACTCATCAATCAAACTGATTAAGACGATAAATGTAGAGCCGGCACAAAGGAGCGATATTGAAGTGGCCCAGTCTGAATTAATAACATAATTTATTACGTAATAATGTATGAGTTACCTAAACGAACACTGTTTAACCTTGCTTCTCCGCTACAATCGTGCACCACAAGTAGCTACGGCTTATGCTGTGTTAGCAGGGAGAGCCGTATGTTATCTATGTTATATGTGTCGCACAGACGTAGCTGTAGAGCACTAATTGTTGCGGAGTAGCAAGATAAAATAGTGTGATTCATTGATATGGACCTCCGCAAAGTAACATCTGAATCAATCAAATATTTATGAATAACGTTATCAAATTTTACTTAAATGCCTTTTATTCAAATGATAAAAATGACAGCTTGTTTGCTGGACTGAAAGCCGACAGCAAGTCATCTAGATTAAAAGGTTTAAGGAAAAGTTTATTATTTGCATTTTCATTTCCAGATACAATTATTTACCATACACAAATTAAAATAGACTAAGCCAGAAATAGAAATACTCTACAGCATATTAATGTCGAATGCACTTTCAAGTAATGAAAATGCCTAATATATTTATTCCTCTGTCAAAATGGAGGTCGAATAGCAGCAGCAACATTCCCAGTGAACTTATACTATATTTGAAACCGTATACTATATATTGAAACGGAAACGAAATCGTAGCATAAGCTGCGGCATTAAAATTTTGCTCTGAGCTGTTGAATATTACACATGTCGTATAATTCACAAATTGAGCATCATATCTTCATTGACGACAAGCTCAAAAAGTGTTTTGTTCAAAATTTCATTTTCTATACCTACAAGCTTATTTGCTAACTGTACTTTTTGTTGACTGTACCTGCATTATGATCAAAAGATTAAGGTTAAACAAAAAAAGGTTGGTTATTTTTCGCTTTTCAGTTTTTTTGGAGGTTTAATTTTTTGATTAAAAGGTTTTCATATTTATTTTGACACTAACCTAACAGTACCTTTTTTACAGATTTAGAAGCTAGAAAACAGAGATGAGAAGTGGTGTAACGAAAACTGACGATATAATATTTGATTTCGGCTACAGCGTCTGCTTTTGCATTCTGATTATAATAACGGAGCTGCCGGGGCTGTAAAGGCAAAGATACACCACCCGGTTTTCGAAGCGCATAATTGGCCGGTATTCGGCTTTGATTGGATTTTCGTGCTCTGATTAAGCTTCGTATTTTGTATATTTTTAGATAGCAGAACCCTTTATCTTACCCAATTCAATTTTATCATACTTGATTTGTCACATGTCAAGATATTTAGGCTTAGATATCATAAACGGATCGCGTTATCTGCAGATTAACAAAATATGGAGTCGATAGCTATCGTTTGTTTATTTATTTTTATCTATATAAATAAGTTTTTGCTTAAAAAAATAATAGGTACAAGCTTTTTGCTGATTAGCTGATTACTGATATTGTCATCCAACGTACATCATATACAACACATTTCAAGCCAATCCGACCACTAGACGTGGATCAAAATTAACGAGCTTGTAAACAAAGCTAGCATAAAAAAGAGAAACTTTGTGGTTTTATTTTGTTTGAATTTAGGTTATAATCTCTGTAATACAAAACCGATACTAAAATACTTTTGCTAATAGGGTGTTACACTATCCCTGACTAGTTTACAAAGGCTATTTTTTATTCCGAGAAAGTACAAAATTCCCGAAGGAAGCAGGCGAAGTTACGAGTACAGAGTACAAGCAAGAACTATTGGGAGGGTGCGAAGTACTAGGTGGGGGTAATGAAATCTATCGCAGCGCTCAAAGTGGCCAAAAGAAGAAATAGTTCTGGCTCTGTCATCTGTCATACTCATATGAATCTAATTTTATTGATAGATATTTGTGTTATGATGGGAGCTTGAATTATTGAACACTGTCCCTGTTTTGTTCTTAATTCCTCTAGATCTCGGACATGTCCAGCAAAAATTTTCCTTATGAAACGGTTTGTGGTTGAAATTTTATATTGAGTGATGCTCACAAAACCGGTCTTCAAAATGATACTCATTTTGATCTGAAAACAATATTTAATTTATTACTAGCGATACTTATAAGAACAATTATATATTTAAGTTTTATTCAAAGAAACCAGTAAGATAGCTTTATCTTTTCGTTTTACAGTAAAAGTACAACTAAACATGAAGTAAACAAACCCTGACATAACGAAAACAAAACACACTTTTTGAATATATTTTACTTACCTCATTTCATTTTAATGACCAAAAATTAATTCACAACCTTTTGTCCACCAAAATACCGGTATCCCAGTAATTTTGTATTATAAATTATAATTCATTATAGTTTTGATTTTTGTCACAATGTCGCGATGTAATTTCAAAACGTCAGAGCATCAGAGCCAAAAAAGTTGCGGACGCTAGGTGGCGCTGATATCGTGCACAGAGCCAATAGTTGCTTCAATAGGTACTGGTAGGTATTTAAAAAAAACCCTATAATTGTTCCAATCGTTTTTTTAACTTTTGACAGCTACAATTCCACAATTTCATTTCAACAATTAAATCAATCAATTCATTGTCAATTTATTTTTACAATTTCATTTTGTATTAAATACGCTACCATTAAGTAATGTTCTCTTTAGATTTAAGCGCGACTCGCATTACGAGAACATGATTAAAACATATATATAGACCCAAAGTTTTCAATAGCCGACGTTCAGCGATGGAGATTCGCTAACCTGCTAAAATACTGTGGTAATATCTATTAAAAAGCACATAAGAAAAAAGCAGATAAGGATACTACTTCAGTCTAACACGTGACGTTGAAACAAGAAATGCATGTTTAGCTTCAAAGCTTAACCATCCTTCACAGAGAATCCATTCATAGAATAATTAATCTCCTTCCCTATTCCTTGCCACCTGCCCAACGACATTCATGGTCATGAATGTCATAGGTAGGTCCACAGCGGTCAACTGCTACCCGCTTTTTCGAAAATTCTACGGTCATGGTCAGAAGGCGCGTTTATTGTCGTTCCAATCGTTTATTTAACTTTTGACAGCTCGAGTACTAATTAAAATAGTGGTGCCCTGATGCGTTACTGATTCGATTTCTTTTAACAATCGATTTTATTCGTGAAGAAGTTTTAATTTATTTAACACATTCATATTTTATTTTTGCTCAACATTTTGCATTGTTTTATAAACATTCACAGGTGTTTATGTTACTTTTCATCACACTTGCTCGTAAACAGCGTCGAAACATGCAGGCTACCTTGGTTGCAACCCCCCAAACAAAACCCTCGACCTTAATGTGCTTGTCATGAAACCCGTGGTCGGTAAATGAGTCATTGCGCGTACAAATTTTCTTGTCATGAAGCCCAAGGACGGTAAATGAGTCCGTGCCCGTACTGATGGTGCTGCGCATGGCGTAGCAACAGGACCACATGCACACGCGGCTCAGGCACATGCTGCGGGAGGCGGAGGGCGGCACTGCCAAGAGCGCAGCCTAAGGTATCGCCAATATTTGGAAGAATTATATTTTTTGTTTTAGAAATATAAAATTTTACTCGCAAATGTGATGAAAAACATTGTATGTCGCACGGGCGGTACTAAAATTACGAACATCGACTTATTAAAGCCCTCAGTCTTCGACTTCGGGCTTCTAATAGACTCTCGTTCGTAATTCCTTATTTACCGCCCTTAAGACACAAGTTACTATTATCTTACATATTAAAATAAACCATTTATTTTAAGTTAATATGTTTATCACTTCCGACGGTAATTTAGTAATTTTGACAATTATGAAGCGGCAAAACTGGACGCGGCAGTTAAAAATAGTATTACAGTGCCTATTTTAGTTGTTTTAACTTTTTAATCCCTAAAGGCATATTAATGTATTAATTGTTTTTAAATGATATTGATATAAAACATAATCACAATAATTTTAAATGTATGTTTTATTTATAACATCGATTTACTTCAAAACGGTTTTTATAGTCTATGGTCATTCATTACGAATGGGAAATCACTAAGTGGGCGGTACCCGTCCATGAAGTACTTACGGTATTCTCTGTAGTACATTGTACCGAAAATTATTGTACAACTTCACGTGCGTTATGTGTCAAAAGTTAAATAAACGATTGGAACGACTATATGTAAAAACATTAAAGTAAAACCATGTAACCTCTTATTGTTTTAATCTAATAAGCATTTCGTGTGTAGGTAAGCGTTTCGTTCAAGTTTAACATATCATTAAGTTCTTAAAGTTCGTGTGTAACCTGTGTTTAAGCAGAATTTACTTTTAAACAAATTTCATTGCCTCCGGACAGCTAACCAGTAGAGTAAAAGGCGCTTGTAGCATGTTCAAGATTAAATCCGTTTATACTCGTACATAGTAACTTGGTTTTAAAGAAGTGAGTTTACTCAAGAATGACTTCAATCGTGTACACAGCAACCTTGCTTCGGATCTTTGATCAATGCTCGCACCTAACGACAAAGATACTTCACGGCAAGGTCGTTGCATTCCCTTACTCTGCATGTTTTAAACACTCGAAATAAGAATTTATTAAAACAATTCGTGACATTGTTTCACTAAACTGCAAGACATTCGTTTTTAATTTAATAATCTTCGAATTTTTCTTTTTGAATTTTAACTTTTTTTTTTTTAATTTGTTTAACGTAAAAACAATTAATTATTACATTTAGTGTTACTCGCCAAACTGTAACGTTTATTGGCGCTCAATTTATTTTAACTTAAGTGCATAACTAACCAACCACCTCATTCTACATTGTACAAACTTGCAAACAGAAGTAACAAAAGAGAAAAAATAATGTACATGCATATAAAAAAAACTTTACACACATACTAATAGGTACATATAATTATTTTGGATCCCCGTGGACAAGGTTACCGAGAAGAGAATCCCTCAATTTAGTTTTTAAACCTGTTTTACTTAGTTTAGGGGTCTTTCTTAGTAAACTAATTTTATTAAAAACTATTGGCACTACAAATTTTGACATTCTTTTACCATAGTAATTTTTAGCCTTAGGTTGAACTAATCTTTCCTCTCTTACACTCTTAGTATTATATTTATTTTTAACACGTACTTTATATTCATTACTGTAGTAATGCTGTAAGCCTACCATATATTTAACCTTTTTATCTACTGGTAAAATTTTACATAGGGGAAATAATGTATCGTAATCTCTGTTGCATTTTTGTTTAGCTTTTTTGCTGACTAGGAACTTAACTAATCTTATTTGTAAATTTTTGATGTCTTTTATGTAGGTAATTAATGTTTGACCATATACAACAAGCCCATAACTAATCAGTGAGTCAGCAAGCGCATAATATACAACTTGTAACGTTTTTTTGCTCCATACTTTTTTTAATTGAAAAAACTTTCCTAACACAGACCTCAACCTGTTACAAACGTCATTTACGTGCGACTTCCAATTAAAATTTCCATCAATTGTTAATCCTAAATACTTAAATGTCTCCACATATTTTATTTTTTCACAATGATTACAGTAAATTTTATTTGCGTGCAGGCACTCATAAGTATGTCCTATTATTTCCAAATTTTCGCTTTTCACTGTTTTAGCTAGATGGTTATACGGCGAATGGATATGCATGCATTTGGTTTTATTTAAGTTTAAAATAATACCATTGTCATGTGCCCACTTAGCGATACGCTCGAAGTCTTCTTGCACACTATTCTGTGCTTCCGATATATCCTTTGAGGCATATAGCAGGCACATGTCATCCGCGTACATAAACATTCGACATTTTTTTACAATATTCGAGACGCTGTTGACATGCATCACGTAACCGACCGGGCCGTACACCGATCCGGTCGGCACTCCAAGTTCTACTGGCGCCTCAACACCCATCACCCCCGCTATCTTCGTGGTTATTTTCCTATTGGACAAAAACTCTTTAAACCATCTATTTGTGGGACCGCGAATCCCACATTCCTCCATCGCCTGTAACAGTATATCATGATCCAACGTATCGAATGCTTTTTTATAATCTATAAAAAGGGCTATCACCTGTTTACCGGCGTCTAGGCCCTCGTTCACATAATCTGCGAATCCGATCAGTGCGGAGATCGTGCTTCGACCCTTTCGAAAGCCGTGTTGTGTTCCTGAGAGTACATTATGACGTTCTAAAAATCTACTAATTTGATCGACAATTAATTTTTCAATTTTATATTTTTCGACAATTTTAACTCGAATGTGACTACAATTTTAACGACTACCTACATAATATCAACCTCTAAGAATGTAGGATGTTCCTCGGCTATGCCACATGGAGGGAAAGTATCCTAATATTTTAGATACCTGGACAATTTTATTTAAAAAAAAATTAAACTGCTTAAAAAAAATTAAGACCATGTTATTGGACATTTATAATTTCAGAAAAATGTATATAATTGTTTTTTTTTACATTTGGTAGGATTGATTTCCGGTTTAGACAAGGTAATAAGGTATATTTCATAAAATATTGAATGCAGTTTTAATTGTTTTTAAAATCAAAATGAATTCTTCTTTCAGTAAAATTTACAATCTCCAATATTTAAGATAGGTACTTTCCCTCGTGGCATAGCCGTGGGACATCCTGTGTATTATATTAACATTCACTTTAGGTTAAGTTACCGAGTACTGAGCGGAATCGCGTGCATGCATCGGCACATTTACTTTTAATGAGGTCACTGAAATGCAAAAATATCCAATAATACGGATACGAATATTTCTTGTGATATTTCAAAAGTAATCCTTCAAAAATATGTATACGAGAATAATTTACCTGGGTATATGTGAATACGGAACTTCCTGGTTCGACGCATACCCTACATGTCGTGGTGCCGGTACGAAACGAACAGTTGCAATTTTAAAATAAACTAACTCCACCCTAGTAAGTATGCGCATAAAAGTAAATCTAAAACGTTGGTGTCGTAGATGTATTTCAATCCAATTTATGAAAAGTGTAAACAAACACGCCATTATCCCGACCACAGACATTTAGTGATGTGAAAACCTAGAACCTATTGCAACATAATTAATCTGTTTAGTATAGCGATTAATTTATTTAATAAAAGTATTTTTGTCTGTTGTATTATTTACAATTCTTGATTTAATTCCAAAGACTGTTGATTCAATTTTAAAAGCAGTAGGTACCTAACTTCTTTTTAATTTTAAGGTAAGTAAATATAATCGCTTATTCAATCGAGCATTAATCGATTTAAAAAATGTCAAATTTTCTCCCATCTCTACGCTAGTCTATGCTACTACAGATTATACACATGTTTCATTTAAGTAATAACATCAGATTTTGAGGAAGATTTTTCAAAAGAAAATTAATATTGAAATCAAGTGAATTTTGGTGAAAAAAGTGTTTAGACGTCTTGGTATAACAAAAAAGTAAAACCGACTCCAAAGAAATTTAAAAAAATAACAAAAAATGGAACCGACGAGCTCGAAGTCGGTGCCTCAGCACGAGCAAGCAGGAGTGGAACAATCGTCGTCTACCTTGTAACGAGGTGTCATACAGCTCGTTTCATCCTAACTCTTTGTACTGTCTGGTTTAGCACATATTCGAAAAAATAACATTTAAATTCAAATTTCCTTTTCTAAATTCCACACCTGTTCAATTTACGTCAAGTAGCAATTCTATTCAGAGCCTCCGAGCTGAACACTTACCTTTCTTTATCCTAGATCCTATAAATCTCTTAAAACTCCACAACAAGCTCATAATTTACTACTCCTATACGAAGGTAGGTTTTATAATTGTACAGTGCATTTTGTGAAGTTTCATAAGACCGTAATAGGTACTGCTGGACTTCAGTGCCATTGATTTATATAAATAAAGAACTGGGCACGGAAACGTAAGTTGATTAACTATGTATTTTTATAATTGTTGATGCAGTGTCAAAGCATACCTTTTAGATACTTAAGACCGCGTCTGTTTGTCCGCAGGTGCCCTTTTATTATTATCCTAAATAAATATCACTGTCTGCCCTATTCCTGTCTTCTTCCTTCGTCCGAACAACTTCCCCGGACACCACCCCGTGACAACCTCACCTACATAGGTACTACTTATGGGCTTCAATCCCTCCTGCTGGGTCGTGCTGAGTCACCGACTTCGAGCTAGTAGGTACTTACCTAGAAAAATATTTTCAAGTTTTTTGTCGTCGGTTCCATTTTTTGTTATTTTTTTAAGTCAGTTTTACTTTTTTGTTCAGCAATTTCTTTATTTCTCACTATTTAGTGGTTTGTGATTTTGAAGTATATCTCACAACGATTCCACTAAGCCCAAACACGGCTTAGTTACGTTGTTTTATAACAGAGTTCCGTTGGCTACCTTCCGGATTCAGCATCAGATCAGTTCAGTAAAATAAAAATAACAATTAAAATAGCGATTAATGCCACTTTCACATCAAACGTAAACACTTATTTGATTATAGGAACAGATAACAAATATGTAATAGCTTACATAGCTAGGTACTGTTATCACCCAAAACATATGTCGGAGTAGGTAGCCTTAGACCCATATAGAGCCATTGACCATGATGCGACATAACGCAGGTAACACCATAATGGCCACGGGTGTTGCTTCGGCGGAGTCTCGGTGTGGAGCACTGAAACACTGGAGCGAGCGATACTACTAGACGTAAGATAATTTATTCAACTTAAAGGTCATCGACATAGCTCGGAGAATTAGCAAGTTGAAGTAGCAGTGGGCTGGTTATATCTGTCGAAGAACCGACAACCGCTGGAGTAAAAGAGTTCTTGAGTGGAGACCGCGTCTTGGTAAACGTAGTGTAGGGCGCCCTCCGGCCAGGTGGAGTGACGATTTGCGAGAGGCTGCTGATAGAAGCTGGATGCGTCTAGCCGAGGACAGGGCGAAATGGCGCTCTTTGGGGGAGGCCTATGTCCAGCAGTGGACTGCTATAGGCTGATTATTATGATGATGATGATCAACTTAAAGCTTCTTTATAATCGCTTATCTAGACATATTAATCATGATCTTACATCTTACATCTTGCAGGTGGTAGGACCTTGTGCAAGGTCCGCCCGGATTGCTACCACCATCTTGCTCGCTAATCCTGCCGTGAAGCAGTAGTGCTTGTACTGTTGTGTTTCGGTGTGGAGAGTAATACAGCCGGCGAAATTACTGGCACTAGAGGTATCCCATCTTAGGCCTCTAGGTTGGCAACGCATCTGCAATCCCCCTAGTGTTGCAGGTGTCTATGGCCGGTGGTGGTGGTTATTATTATTATTATTTTCGAAGGATTGGTTTTTCTCAGCTCTAGGCTGGTATTAACTACATTTACGGGTTATCCACCAAGTAAATGTAGCAAGAGTTGTAGAATATTTTTTTTTAAGAAGATTGCTGAGGGCTATTTTCAGGGTCTAGTTTCATGAACTTTCTCACTATTCTGCATGTATTAAGTATTGCGGCTTTTTGTAAAATTGTGTAAACGTGTGATTTTATGCCTAATAATTTTAAGCTATGGTGTAGGTGGTTTGGGATGACGCCTGTTGTAGATAGGACTTTTGGAACTACGTACACTTTCTCCTGTCTCCATAGTCTAGCAACTTCGTCTTTTAGGTCTGCATATTTTTTTTTCCGTGATGGTCTTTTGTAAATTGTGTGTGTTAGGGATTGAGATGTCTATGAGGTATGTAGTTTTGTTTATTTTATCTATTAATGTGATGTCAGGTCTATTATAGTGGATAGTACGATCTGTGAGTATGGCGCGGTCGTAGTATAATTTGTGTGTTGTATTTTCAAGTACTACCTGTGGTGTGTATTTGTAGTATGGGGTGTGTGTGTCTTGTATAAGTTTATGTTTGTGTGCCAGGTTTTGATGGATGATGTTTGCGATTTGATTGTGTCTGTGTGTGTAGTCTGTTTGTGTTAGCGTTATTATTATTATTATTGTTATTATTATTTTAAAATTTATGACGGTGGAAGCATTCTACACTTCCACTGAACGTAGATATAGTTTAGATATAGTTAGTGTTTAGTATTGTAACTAAGGGACCCCATACATCCCTGTATTTTTATTATTATTATTATTTGTAATTATTATGAAAAAATGACTTTCTGCCAAGTTTCTTGCGGCGCATTCTTCTTGGCAATGATGGTCTTTCCGAAAGCGCTGGTAGTTTAAAAAATTACGTGTAAAAGTGCCCATTGCGGCTTATTTACTGAATAAATCATTTGAATTTTTGAATTTGGTGATCTCTTACCATAAGGAGACCCACTTGCTCGTTTGCCATCCAGTCAAATTAAAAAATTAAAAAATGATCATTTATAGACGCGCGAGCATTACTTAGCTTTGACGAGTTTCATTGGCCATCTATATTATTATTATTTATGTTATTTATATCTATAAATTGGTCTCCTTGATCAGGTCCAGTTTACCAAATGATACTTTTTGAATGTAAATGCTTATCTTAATGCTAAAAATGCCAAAATCGCCATAGGTGAGCCTATAAAATTTGAGGTTTGCCCTCGATTTCCCTAGGATCCCATCGTCAGATCTGGACTTGGTGACAATGGGACCACCTCAGAAGAGTACTCTTTCGAATAAAAAAAAAATTAAAATTAGGTTCACAATTGACTGAGTACCTAATCGGTGAACATACATAAAAAAGTACAAATGTAACGTAGAACGTCCTCCTTTTTTGAAGTCGGTTAAAAAGACAAGAAGCATAGATAAATGTGTTATTGATGCGATCCGGTGGGTGTTTATACAAGATTTTTTATGATATTGGTTTGTTTACACTTTATATTATAAATTGGATTGATATACCGTACCTATAACATAGACGAAATTTATCTAAATTGCCCCGAATTGGGTTAAGCGAGAGCAATTAAAATGCTTCTTTATGTATATCACATGAAAACAAATTGAGAATCAAAATAAGGAAAAGAGACCGTATGCACGGTGATATGTCTAATTGTAGTTAAATGTAATAAATATGGGTACCTAATTGTGACGACGACGATTAGTAGTAGTTTCCTCTACGAGTATGTTACTTGCCTGAATGTGTTTGAAGACAGCAAAATTTTACTAAAATTGAATCGTTTAGATACGTATATTCGTAGGTACCCAATATCCCGATATCTACTCAAGGTAGATATCCAATGTTGCCTAAGTAGCGATTTCTTAACCAGGCAATTCGGCTGTCTCCGTATACACAGAATCAACACGTAATAGTACATTGTGCATTAAGGGGCGCAAAAAGGGCGTTACTAACGAGTGTCTATTAGAAGCCCGACGCCAGAGGCGGAGGGCTTTTAATGACCCGAGTTTGTAATCCCCTTACGGCCCGTGATACACACACACACTATGATTTTCATCACATTGCGAGGAAAAAATGTAAAAAAAGAAATTATTTTGTGTTCAAACATTTCACAGCTCAGCAAAAGCAAGACACTAAGAAAACAACTGAATAAAATATGGCTACCCGCCAATACTGGGGGCTACTACAAAATTCGAAAATCGAAGTTCGTATCGTACGGCCCCTCTCACTCTCGTATTAAATAATATTAGCGTCAGGAAAACAATATGAACTTCTATTTTCGAATTTCGTGGTAGCCCCCCTGATTGACATTTTTTCGTGTCGTCTACCATAGATAACACTAAGAACCGTGTTTAGTTTAAAATTCAAATGGTCTTACGGCCAGATTATTCCAACATTCTAAAACAATATTTACTAAAATTATTGCAAAACAATTTGATATAAATTTAAAATATAAAAATAACGAAGTTTCATGAAGCGTGGCAAATTTTTATGGTGAAAAATTAGGTTATATCTAAGTTATAAAGATGTAAATAAAACGTTGGCTGACTTGAAACCTTTTTAGTCTGCAATGACGTACCTACTAAGTTTTTAACACGTCATAACTCCCTTGGGGGAGGAAAACTATACGTAAGTCCATAATTCCCGCGGGAACAATTGAGGCCATTGTCTTTTAGTAAACAGGCATGGAATAACGTCATTGAAGAGCAAGTGTGATGAAAAAGTAATTAATATACGTATAAGAATGTTTTTTTTTTTTTTTTTTTTATTAATATTTTAACGTATGTTTACTTTAGTTTTATTTGTCATTTTTTGGTTTCTTTTGATTATTTGTGTTTATTTGTAGTATTCAAATTCTTTTTATTTATTATTATTTTATTATTATTTTTTTGTAATTTGGCTGTTTGATTTGTTATTTTATTTAATTTGTCATTTTTGTTTTGTTAGTTTGGATTTATCTTTAGTTTATTAGGTAATGTGTAAGTGTAAGTTATAAAATTGAAAATTTTCTGATAAATAAATAGTTTCGGAGAAGATTTGGTATCATTTTAAATATCAGACACATATTTAATCTACTCGCAAAGTATTTAAAAAAATATTGTTTTATTTTTCAACCGGATTCGATTCCCGGGCAAAGTACAAGTTTTTTTTTTTAAATCTAGGTATGTATGCAGTTTTTGATGTCATGGTTCTTAAGAACAGATCTTTGTATGTCTTGTAGTTACAGACTTGCACTTACTGACCGATCTAAATGTGATGTGCTGTATAGTTATTCTCCCCCTCAGTGTTTCTTTCAGGTCTAAAAATTATCACCGAGGAACATTCTATACATGTGGCCTTGGTAGAATTTCAATGCTTATAACACGCAGCGTACAAATTTGGACTCCCACTAGAAGAATAACGCTCTTTCTTATACAAAACGAAAACATAAATAAGCAAAACATTAAACCATCGTTTCTAGTAAAAAATATAACTGTCTATTCTATCTTAGCAACATGCAAGTAGCTTCCCATTTGCATGACGTATATCATAAACGAATATGAGCTCAAAGCAAATGTAGGATATTTATTTTACGCACGTCTTCACTTCTACAAAAGCCAAATATTAAGAGTATTTAAATATGTTTAGCTGATACGCGATCTTCAAAATAGCTCTCATCAGTTTTTCTTTTAGATCTTACTAGCGGACCCGTAGACGTTGCCCTGCCCGAAAAAACACTAGGTAAGTACATTACAATTATTATAACATACCAACAACAGCGCCATCTAGCGGGTCCAATTGCGTTTTGAAACCATCAACCAACGTAAACCAACCATCAGCCATAAATATTTGACAACCAATATATATGTCAATCCTTTTTCATTATCATTACTGACATTATGTATGCCACATTTTTAAAATATAAAATACGCCATTATCCGAATATTGTGGATATATATTGTCGATTCGAAACTTTTATTTAGATTCGTTCTTTCTTTAATTTGAGGGGAGAGTTTACCGTATCGTCGGGATGAACATTAAATGTTTGACAGTTACGAAACTCATTAACATTTGGTATCGGGAAATGTTTTTCTATTACTTAATTTTTGCGTCTATTTTCTAATGTTTTTAATACTTATTATCGTATTCCTGACGAAGACAAACACAAAAATCATAAAAAAATATCCAGCCGTTCTTGAGTTATAATGTATTACTAACACGACTTGGTTTATATAATTTATAATATAATATAACATATATATTATATGTTATGTATAGATTACTTAGGCTCCGCTGTCTATCCATGTCCATCTCTTAAATGTTTGAATCCGTAATGGGTACCTAGACAAATTTCCCAAAGTATGTGAGCAATAAAACGTTTTTTTTTTCAGAGTTTTCTGCAAGTAGCTTCTCTCATAAAATACTAAAATATTTAGGGGCGAACGAATATTTTGCTGATCATTAGCTGATTCTCCTCCAAATGTTACTTACCTTCCTTTAAAATAGTGTCGTATATGTGATACGTAGCACCGCAGTCTTCTAATAATGGCTTTTTGAGAACACGATGCAGGTGATCGCCGTCAAGTGACTTGGACCGAGATCGAAACTCTTCAGGGTCGACAGCAGAGCACTCTTTAGTGCCCGTCACGGGTACCGCACAAGAGCCCCGCCGCCCTTCGCCTGACTCGTGCCGCCAGTGACCCACCTTCTTGCCGAACGTACGAATTAGCTCTTGTATGGAGTGGTGCTTGTGTCGATTCCCACTAGAGCTGGAGCCCGACCCTCGTCTTTCATGCGAATGAATTTGTTCTTTAGAGCTGCTGGCACTTTCAGTTAGTTTTTGAGCAAAACTCTTATTATCAAAACGATTTTTAAAAGGAACATGATTTAGTTTAGTGTTGCTGATTTCTCCGTAACGCTCGCATTTGCTATAGGCATTTTCTTGTATATCATCCATGACATCGTTGTAGAGAGGTGAAACATAATTCCGATAGTCTTGACGAGGTACTTGGTACGTATTTATACTGCTTTGATACCGTTCACCATCACTGCGCTGTCTTATGTAATCGCCGTGGTGAGTGTGGTAATGGTTATGAGTGGACGAACCGCGAGATTCCATTACTTCGCGGAAATAACTTGCAAAATTGGGGTATCGATCCCGAGGACTAGAAGCGAATTCGAAAGGCGCTCCTGACGGTCCTCGAAGACTTCGCTGGGCGAATGAGCCTCTTGCATTGATAGGAATAGATTTGGAATGGTTGTCATTCTGTAAAGTAGCACGCGATTCTTGGGAGCTCAAACTTGAATACCAGCTTTCTGTGCTGTCTTCTTTTTCCAATGGTGGTGTGGATTCCCGGGAGTGGTGTTTATGTAAAAAATGTGTGAGCCCGTGCATTGTTTCTTTAATTTTGCACTCAGTCTCTAAGATATAAAACACAAACCGGATTTATCCATTCCTCATTATAAATTTACAAGACCTAAAACGTACTTAAAAAAATTAAATATAAAATATATCTATGTGTAAATGTGCTTTTTATTTAGTTGAATCTCAGCTCACATCCAATCGAAGTAGAGAAACTTTCCGCAAATTAATGCTAAACATCCGAATCACTCAATTAGTTTGACATAATTTTGAAGTTTTTGTAAAGCCAAAGAATACGAATAGCCGATTTAACACAAGAATAAATTGTTGCTAAATTGTATTCACAATTCGTTTAACATTATAATTGTGGCCAAATCAAGTCTCAAATCATCTAAACATCTCGTCTTATCATTTTAATGACTCGTAAACACCCAGCCCAAATCTATGAACCGAAAAGCCTAAAATTTTGCATTTGGGTTCAATTTATAATGTAAACAAGGTATAGGAAAGGATTTGCAAAATTCCCATGGAATAGGAAGTTCTGCAAATGAGGCAAAGCCGCGAGCGTAACGTAAGCCAGCCGCAAAATAAAATTATTCGACGAAATAATTGGGCAAGCCTATCCTTGACGCGTTGACCGGCAATACACCATCAAAGCCGTCGATCGCGCTAATAAGATTTATTTTTCAAGGTTACCATATTTGAATTCTTGTTTAGGTACGAGTATATTCAGAATCGTTCCATTAACCTGTGGATACTAAATACAAGAGGGCGGTCATGGTCGGGGCGAGGGGTTACGTAACGCTTACCCGCCCGAAGGCCGCGCCTCACTCGGGCCTCGAAGCTGGTTTGGATTTTTTTGGAGATTCAAGGTCGGCGATTATTTGGGGAGTGCGTTCATGTGGCAGACAGGGAAGCAGTGCGGCGGACTAGGTCGCCCCGCGTGCAAATCGCATGCGCACTCGGGGTCACCTTCACATTACTTTTAAATCCGGAGCTCGAATAATACGACGAGACTAATTACTTCCATTGAACAAGGATAATGAAATGATAAATAATATAACGTGCTTCACTGGTAATTTTAGCTCCTTTTTTGGATTAGATATACCTACCAATGGAAATAGCTCAAGAGTTCACGAATGAAACGTAAATACATTTGTTTATGTTAATTTTATAGGCGCGTTGTAATTCCACGGAGCCACAGTACCTAAGCCAGTCTGGCTCGTAATTCTTCAAAAACTCTTTATACCTGACACGTAATTACCTCCTACCTCCAAGTTAGTGCATGATTAGTGTCACCTTGCATATACCAGTGAATACAATATATACCTACATGTTGTCATTACAAAGCAGCTCTTGATAACATTCCGAGATCAAACGATGAAAATTCATACGTGTGGTTAATGCAATCAACCTTTGATGTGGGGTACCTATGTGCTTAAATCGGCTTGGCACCTTTAGATTTAATATGGAGTTAATTACGAAAACAGCATTTATCTTGATAAGGAGTTAGATTATGAATACAAAAAATCACTCAAGTTTTATCAAAATGCAAAGGGCAACTGAGACAGGATCACGTCGGATAGTTGGAGTTTGATTGAGCCCTGCGGCGAATACCTGACACTGATACAACCGTATCCTGTATTAACAGGAAATATGTATAAATGAGATCCGACAAGTAATTTCAATTGAACGGAAGTTGGTTCAGATTCAATTAAAGGACCAGAGGCAGGGCACATCGCTATTTTTATCAAACATATACTAAGATGCGTCATATACTGAAGTAAAGAGGACAGCATCAAAACAATATGTAGTATAGCCATAATGGACCACATATAGTGAATCTCAACTTAAGAGCTAGCAAATAAATTAAGGCGCAATAAAAACGGCCCAACAAAAACCCTCTAACTATTATCATACTAGACGAGACCTCTTTGTACTGCGTATTGAGCCTAAACAACAATAAAAAGTTTGTTCTCAAGTCCAAGTGCAAAAGTTTCGATTCTGCGGGCGCATAAACCTACACTAACGAATATATTCGGCGACTTGATAAGCGCTTCCTTAATTTTCGATTACTTATGAAGTAAAGAAGTTCTTAGTGTTGAATAAATAATAATATTATTTTCCAAAGTACCATTAAGTAAATAGATTTAGCAAAATTGTGCGAAGCGATCGTTACCCACGGGCAATGTGATAGATAATTATTGCAAAAGCTATTTAGGACACCGGTTGCCTAAGTAGGACAAATCGATCATTAGTTAACTATTATGAATATCATGATCAATTACTACATTAACAAAGGAGACGGCCAGCGGACACCTGACATTAACAAAAGCACCACTATTAAAAACTCGTTCAGTAAGTTAAGTACCTACATTAAAAACCGATAATTTTAGGACGAGATTACGTTCGATATTTTTTTGTTATTTTTCTTTAAGCTGTGGTTTGATAAGTTTATGAGATGACATTACCATTGGTATTGTACAAATAATAGATAACATCTGATCAAGCTATGAAATGATATCTAAAAAAAAAAAGTTATCTTTCTTATTTTTCTAATATAGGTATAAAATTCTCGTGTCAGTGTTTGTGACCAAACTCCTCCGAAACGTCTTAACCGATTTTTATGTTTTTTTTTTTAATGTATATTCGGTATGTCTGAGAATAGGACGTAAAATATTTTTCATAGTTCTACAGCTATATTTATCCTACAAATAATAGTGTTTTAGCATTGTTTCCAAACACAAACACTAATTACCTACTACATGCAGTGCGTAGTAGAAAAATCCACTTACAATAATCCATTTAATAATTAAAATCCTATCTGAAATTTGGATGACGGTAAAAGAAAAAAAAACCGGCCAAGAGCGTGTCGGACACGCGCGAAATAGGGTTCCGTAGCCATTACGAAAAATTAAGTAAGTAACATATTTTTCTCAGGATTTCGTATTTTGTACGAAATATTGCAAGTCTAGGTATATTTTATACCTTAGGCTGCTATTTACTCTTAAACTACTAATAATTCTCAAGAAAACTTAACCTTTATAGTTTTCCTTGTAAGTTTGACATACTTACTAACATCCTAATTTTTTTCAAATTCTTCCACCCACCGGTTTAGACTAGAGAGGGGGGACGCGACGCATGATTTTTATGAAAATTTGCACTTTAAAGTTGAATATTTTGCAAACTAATCACTGAAACGAAAAATCGTTAAAGCAACCCCCTAATGGTCTTAAAAAAAACCTATCCAACGATACCCCACACTACAAGGTTGGATGAGAAAAAAATCACCCCCGCTTTACGTCTATGGGAGGTACTCTAAAAAAATATATTTTTGTTGAATTGTTTATTGTACCAGTTTGTCGGCATAATTTACATACATATTCTTGCAAAATTACAGCTTTCTAGCATTGAGATAGTCCCTGAGCAAAGCCGCGGACGGGCAGACAGACAGGGGTTCCGTTTTTGCCATTTCCACCACCACCAACAGCAGGGTACCTACCTAGTAGACATGGGTAATCTCAACTCCGCGAAGTGATCTGACTCACTAGATCCAGCTCCGGTGTCGGTACCGAATCCGCTTATTGAATCCGACTCCTTTATTGACTCCGGTTCTTTCGAGCGATTAATAATTTATCTATGGCCGATGCGGCCCGGCTCAAGTAACAAGGTTAAGGTACTGAACTGAAGTACCGATTCGTTTCATCCTTTTAATGTTGAAAAATTCTAAATTGTGTATTTTTTAAAGAACTATGAGCTACTTTAAGAATCTACTAGTTTTCTGTTTGATTCTTTAAAGCTTGAAAACAGTGTTAAAATAAGCGTCGCCCGCTCCGGTCATTATTATGTGTGTGACCGGTGTTTTAATTCTATCTCATTTCTTTCCAATATAACCGAGCGAGTAGTCCGTCCGACTACCGACGTAGGTTAGGTACCGGCTCACTCAGCGCCCGACCAAACGTAATAAGATCCGATCCGATCCGATCCGATCCGAGCCGAGAATGAAAGCGGAGTGAGTGTGACGGCGATCACGAGCCGCTCGATCCGGCCGGACTTGGTCGGAGTTAGTAACTCCGGAGTCGATAAGATTTGAAAGGAGTCATTAAGGGATTCGGATCCGCTTGAGGATCTGACTCTTTTGAATCTTCAGATTCGGATTTACCCATCTCTACTACCTAGCACTAGCGCTGCTGACTCTCACTGCACGCCACAGACCGGCCACCTTTAGCTACTCCACATCAATAATCGACTCAACAATAAACAAGGAGAAAAGGGTATTTCAATAAGTAATAGCTCTTCTGAGGAAATTCAAGTTCCTCTGTTCAATTTTAATAAGCACGAAGACGGACATGTAATTTAGGTGGTTAAAATATAACGCAGACTGCCATTAACAAATGCTTCGATACAATATGACTTAAATCAAACACATTTTTCGTTGTGAAAAATAAGGTTCGTCGATTTCATCGAAGGAATATACTAAAACAATCACATTTTTAGCTGTTTGTACTCATAGTTGTTTAGCAAAGTTATCTTTTGGGGGCGTAGGTACAATCTCGCAATTTTGTATTAATTTAAATATTTAGCTAATAGATTATATGTAACGAAATACTATTTGCGACGTATATAAGTAAATATTATGATTATTGGGTATGTTGTTTATGACATGATAAAAGCAATTAAAGAAATAGGTATAGCCCAGCAATAACTACTATGTACCTCTATACAACATCTTAACTTTCTGCTATATTGGTCATAAAAAATTATGTATCCACATTTCAATCGCATGCAAGAATACTAAGATAAAAAAGAAAAACAGCTCGGGTAGCTTTAGGTAGGTCAACCTTAAAAGGTTAAAACAAATAAGATAGTAAGTAATCTAATCATTTGTTGTTGGCTATTATGCTGTATTAAATAAGTTTTTAAGTAAATAAATCCACCGCATCACTTCTCCAAAGCAAATTTAATTATTTTATTGACATATTTCCTTCATGCGGTTAAGTGAGGTTAGGAGCAGAATTACTGAGCAAGTAAAAAGTTGTTATCATGTAATTGG
Source organism: Choristoneura fumiferana (assembly GCF_025370935.1). Classification (NCBI taxonomy): domain Eukaryota; kingdom Metazoa; phylum Arthropoda; class Insecta; order Lepidoptera; family Tortricidae; genus Choristoneura; species Choristoneura fumiferana. The sequence continues at coordinate 29,259,032 of NC_133472.1, read as the reverse complement.
ATTGTTGACATTTACAAAGGTACCTAATCCCTCTTAGCTAATTAACGTTTCACTGCTTCCACCCGGAAAGTAAGATTTTACAACTGCGTCCTAATCCCGCCGCCTCACTGACCTATTGAAAAACACAAATTGCTTCGTTCCTCTCTACAAATATATCAAAAATACAATTGAAAAAATATAGTGAAATAAGTGAATTCAAGTGATCAAAAACAAGACTTCTAAAATAAAGACTTGGCTTAAAGGTCTCGTTACCAAGCCACAATCTCAAAAAAAAAAAAAAAACTGCGTCCTAAAATAGCAACATAATTTACGTGCCTGTTCAGAGTCAGAACGCGACAGTACACGAGGTCGGTTCACTCAGTCAATGGGATGTGAGCGAGATCAACTAATAAAGTTTATTTACTACAACTGACGCAGTGCGCAAGGTGGTACCCGCGACCGTGCGGTGCACACCATGTGCTATAATTGCTACATTGTAAACAGACCGTCTGGCAGCTATAACTAAAGGAAAATCCATTAAATCGAGCCTTATCAGCAACTTAGTATCACATTTTAATTAACACTTTATCATTTCACTGGCGTTCTCCGCAAATAAATAGTCACAATTCATTGTTACACTTTATCGTAATTCCACGATACGGCGGCGTGCGACACGCCACGTTCTCGCAGCTGTCGTAGGAGCACTAACTAAGTGAAATAAATAAGCAAAGCGAGAGGGAACGAGAGGGCAGTAGTGAACCTGAGCGCTCGGCCCGCGGCCCGCGGCCCGCAGACGCTCCGCGTGCCGACCACGCGTCTGTAAACCAGGCTAAATCGTCTTTTATTGCCTCTATCAAATGTTTAACAACGCGACCAACAAATCAAAAAAGCGTATTGAAAGTAAAGCGTTCCTGTATAGTATATTTATAACAAACTTAGTTTCAATTCGAATCGCCATGAAACCATTGTAGTAGGTACCTAGTTGTAGTAGTATACTCTTATCTCCTAAACAATGCAAGCACGTTTACGTTTTTAAAGCAAATTACATTGGCTACAATGAAAGACTAGAACCAACTCTTTAGCTACCAAAATCGATATTTGAAAAGTTTGTAGGTAATGTTATCTAAAAATGTGGAATTTTAAGATTTGTTGAACTTTCGACACCGGAATAAGTGAAAATACTAAAATTTTAAGTTTGTTGTAAATGTTATAATTCAAGTTCGATACGTAGAGCAAATACACGAGTTACTACAAAATATATCCAAATTACCATAGGAACCCCCACAACTACAATAAACGAAAATTTGAAGAGTTCCCTCGATTTCCTTAGGATCCAATCATCAGATCCTGATTTGGTGTTAATGGGACCCAATTGAAAGCATTCCTAGACGAACGAACAAAAAAAAATTTCAAATCGGTTCATAAATGACGGAGCTCTGAGGTTAACAAACATAAAATAAAAAAAACAACAGAAGTGATAACCTCCTCCTTTTTTTGAAATCGGTTAAAAACAAAGGCAACGGCAATGCATATGATTCTATATCGTGGGACATATCAAATGAAAGGGCTTGTTGTAAGCACCTCAATTTTATTTTTTGCAATTTTATGATAAACAGTTTTGAAATTATTCAAAAAAACAGGCGAAAAATTACAATTCCCTACCCTCTTCCCGGAAACAAATGAGGCTGAAAATAAATAAAGAAATACAGTGAATAGGTTTATGCCTATATAACTACAGGAAAACGTATAGGAAATGTGTGGTCAAAATATAAAAATATGGGAGCACAATTAATTAATATATAAAAAGTCATTTATTCATAAAATCACTAGGTACTCGTACAATACAATTAAAATAAGCAAAATAAAATCAACCTTAACCTATATTAATATATTAAATAATTTCATCGTACGGAACCTTCTTCACGCGAGTTCGACTCGCACTTGTCCGGTGTTTTCGGTTCGTTCTTATCTTCTTCAGTCTATAACATACGCTACATTACATGTCTCGCAACTGGGGCACAAGCCTCTTTTATGGTTGGGGCTGTGGTTTGAATTTGAACCATTTGTAATGTTATTGGTTTTATTAGCAATTTGCTAACTCAACGAAAACTAAGATTTTTATTGAAAACGACAAAGATTTTCTGCTTGCTGGACGAACTCGCAACTCATGGCTTTACGCGCCAGAGACATCAATGACACCAAGTAGACTACCGGGAATCCGGCCAACCACTTTTTTGTGAATTGATTTTTCAGACTTCGTTATAGTTTTTTTTTCCACGAAGTACCTTTTCACGTTTTTAGTCTCAGGCTTGCCATCAGCAGCGCTGTCAACTGCATGTACAGTCAAGTCCAAAAGTAGATTACTACCAGTTAAATATCTTATCAGTTTCTTAGTTATTTGAAACGTACAGGTAATATCGAGGGTTAAAAGCCAAATTGGCTTAAGCTACATTTTGGGTGAAATTGACTTATCTATATAGCAAATTTTTCTGCGAATGGTCTGGGTTGCGGCCGATTCGGAGCATTTTTTCGGCGCTAAAACCAATTAAACTTTTGGTTAAATTTCTTGAAATCCATTGTTTAACCGACATAAAACATGTAAGTATCTAAGTTAAAGTGTGTTACATAAGCTGTTTTAGCTTTTTCATTGTATTATTAGATGGTTGTTAGAGCGTTTTGTTAACATTATTTTCGGGTAAATCACTTGTCTTTTCACAGGATATTAAAAGAAATGTCGCTTAAACTTTTTTCTTCGATATCAAATCCACAAAGATAGTCGCTCGCTCGCTCGCTTCAATAGGTTTTAAACCACTTTAGAACTTCAACTGTTTGCTTTTACCAAAAATGTCCTAATTTATTCGATTTCAGCTGTTTTTGGTGCTACTACATGTACTTAGATTTTCTATGTAACATCGGTAAAATTTAGACCTTCCAGGTACAAGCTTCTATAGTTAAAATGGCTGAACGGCCGATCTTGATTTTAAACTTGATAATATTGGCATTTCATACAATTGATATTGGGAGCAATAGTCGTTTGAGATACTTTCCTTCCCAGACATACATCTTTAAATGGAATATAAGCTGTTTGTCGTCTATTGTTTGTCTGGATAATTTGGTTCATTCAAATTGCTTTAGAGTAAATTATGATCTAATAGTTAAGTACTTAAAGCATATTAGAAGAGACTATATTGGATTTCAACGGATTGTCTTTGAAATGAAATTTAGACAAACTGTGGAATTTGGAATTGTGGAGTTTAAAGCGACTTCTAAATCAGAAATTAACTATATATTTTGAACAGAAGTTATAAAACAAATAAAATATATTTTAATACAAATTGTTGTAGAGTACTTTGAAGACTCTAAATTAAGAAATATTTTTATAATGTTTTTTTTTTGTTAAATATCTCTCCTGTAAAGTTAAAAAATTGTCGCATAAACCAATTTGTCTTTTAACCCTCGAATGTACTAACTTTCATCAACTTCCATGTCGTAGTTTCTAAAATATTGGCGAAAAACTGTATTTTTTTTATAAAAGGGCGTACAGTCACCAGCACCAATATCTGACACAATAAGCGTGCATAAATATCTGATACGACTCTATTTCTAGGGTCGGAAGGACGTGTCAGATATTTTTGCACGCTCCGCTGTAGTAGATATTAATGCTGGTGACTGTACCTAAATCTTAGTAACCATTTTAACTTCGATTCGACTTCGGAACCATTCGTAGTACCTACTTGGTCCGACATACTCACCCAGTTTTATAATAATACTAGCGCCCCGCCCCGGCTTCGCACGGGCAAAGTAAAAAAAACGGCCAAGTGCGAGTCGGACTCTCGTGCGAAGGGTTCCGTACCTATACAACATTAGACATCAGCATAAAACATTTTGTTCTGTTTTTAGTATTTGCGTATTTAGCGGCAATAGAAATACATAATCTGTGAAAGTTTCAACTGTCTAGCTATCACGATTCGTGAGATACTGCATAGTGCCAGACAGATAGACAGACGGACAGTGGAGTCTTAGTAATAGGGTCCCGTTTTAATTACCCTTTGGGCACAGAACTCTAAAAAGGTCTCTAATCGTGTGCCCATGTCACACACATTTTTCAGCTCAATTTCCCAAAAACTACACCCGACACGCACGAAGCCGGGGCGCTTCAACGTATAGAGTAAATGCATTTTTTGGTTAGATTGATATTTATAATTTCGTAATATCTTTTGAATGGAATGTCCGATTTGGATAATTCAAAAAGTAATCTACTGGTATTGAAACCGTCGTGAATATATATACTTATTTGGACAAGGATTAATACAAAGGTATGGATAACATGGCCTGATTTTAGAACTACAATAGTTGGACATATAGTATCCGGAAGGTTTTTGTAGATCTCAAGATCAATACATCAATGTATTCTTTAATATCGTAAAATGTTTTTTGTTCTATTATCAATAATTTCTACAGCGCATGCGATCAAAGATGTTTTATGGCAACTTTTTTTACACTCTCGAGTTACATTATTGTAGTTTTTCTACGGACGGAACCCTAATTTTTTCTGTTAATAAGTATAGCCTATGGCACTTTGGAATAATTTATCAATCTAATAGTGAAAGAATTTTTAAAATCGGTCCAGTAGTTTTTGAGTTAATTCGTAACAAACATCCAAAAATCCAAAGTTATCCTCTTTATAATATTAGTATAGTAGTTTTAGTACGGAACCCTAATTTTTTCTGTTAAAAAATATAGCCTATGGCACTGGAATAATTTAGCATTCCAGTAGTGAAAGAATTTTTAAAATCGGTCCCGTAGTTTTTCAGTTAATTCGTAACAAACATCCAAAAATCCAAAGTTTTCCTCTTTATTTGAATAGAACTAGGTCCTTATTAGCATAATTCCACACAAAGAGCCACAATGAAACATCGACGAACATAAAATCAATACTTAGTTAAGACAATCTGCGTCATGTGCATCGCTGTATTCATGATTTATACCTAACGAAATTGGGTCAAAGTTACGTCCGACATTGCGGCGGAAATGTGCCCTACTTCGGAGATTCGCAGCGGGTCGAGACATTTTAACCGACTCCAGACAATAAACCGGTCACACTTTCAGTATCAACAACGTCGTGTGAACTGCAGTCTCAGTGATTCTTTATTTAACATGTTATTAACCGACTTCAAAACAGGAGGAGGTCAAATCGGTATCAATTCATCATTTTATATATTATCGATGAATTTAATGAAAATAACTAAATTCTTAACGGCAGCGAGTATTACATAACTAAATCGAACATCATCACCAATACATACATATATAAATTTTTCAACTATCTTGTCAATTTGGTAAAAATATGAGTTTTTAAGCACGTTTTGCTTACCAGAATTGAATAAATGATTACGACGACGTAGTACCCCGTGACGGACACGTTTGCTAAATTAACAGCAAAGTTGGCAGCTGCTCAAATTCTACGATAATTTATGTAAATACATATACATACTATAATATTATGTTATTATGTAGGTACATAATACGGCCCGAAGATAAGATATATCAACAAATCAGACGTTCACACCAGTAAAATTATGTAGATTATATCAAGACGGTTCAATCATTAACAGAAGAACTCAAACATCTGTAATAGTACATTACTGTAGAGGCCGGGAAGTAGGGGGTTGCCGGCCAAGCAGATATAGGGATGCGCGAGGCTGGCCACCCCACGTTCCGGCCGAGGCTTGTATAGTGCTTTTCTCAAACATGACATGAAATAAAATAATAAAAAAACGAGAAATCAAGCTGGCGGGATGCAAGTCTGGTCGCCCTGATGCGTGCGCGTGTCGCGCTGGCTGCTGGTGCGGCGGCCGTACATAGGCCGTACGCCGTACGGCGTAGGCCGTATCGCGGAGCGCGCGTTGAAACAAAAGACGGTCGCATTACAGGCCAGCGGCCTGCAAAGTTGTATGAAATCTCTTTGTAGGCCGCTAGAGTGACCGCGCGCAGACAGGCGAGCCGCAGCGCCTGCAGCGCGATACTTCCCGGCCTATTATTTGTAACACAACGTCAATATTTCATGTCATTTTTGAGAAAAAGTTCTTACCTACTCTCTACCAATCATCAATGTCGATATAATACGTACACGTTTGTGTCGATGACTGTACAAAGAGAAGCGTAAACAAGTTTTAAGTTTATAATTTTCTTTATGTTCTATGAGCTTACCTGATAAATGCTGTTGGTGAGCTACTGTCCTCTGAAACAAAGAAACAGTTTAAATGTTACTTTTGTGATATTATAGTTAAAGATCATAAATTTCAACGTCTAGCCCCGCAGTTAACAAAAATTTTATGGCGACGGAACCCTATTGGAAAACTAAAATTAACGACTTATTCAATGGTAGGTAGTACTTTTATAACATCACAGTACACCATAAATAGTAGCTTATACAACAAGAGCATAAACCGAGCCATTTTACCCGAGGCATTCATTAGCCACCCGAGCCGGTACGATTACCTTGGTCTTAGACGAAGATTTTACTTTATGCACTAGAGCATAAAAAGTAATTTTATGTCGCCTACACCCAGCATAAATAACAACTTTATGAGCATGAGAAGTGAAAAATAACTTCGAAAAATATTTTTTTTATTTTATGTAAAACTATAAATTAGAGATGCTACGAATATTCGGCCACTATTAGGTATTTGGCCTATTCGGCCACTCTTTTTGGTATAATACCCGCCTGCGCTCCCGTCCGTATGCATTGCAACGAGAGACAGGTTGCGACTCGTCTTATTATTGTTTACGCGCTCGACAAGCATGTATTTGTACCGAATATTCAGCGGCCGAATATTCGGCGCTTCGTTCGGCCGACAGCGTTGCCGAATATTCGGTATTCGGCCTCCACTAAAAATCTCTACTAAAGATCAATCATATCAATCAAAATAAATCGATTAAACTAAAAAAATTAAATTATATAGCAATGCATTAAAAATAAAAGGAATCTAGTTAGTGAACAATTGTTTCCACTGTTGCTATTTACTTTCCTCTCAAACGAAGTGACAAGCAGTAAAGTATTAAATCCATTTTCCCCTCGACGTGTCTATCTACCTTCGCCGTACCAGCTCGGGTGGCTATATGAACGCCTCGGGTAAAATGGCTAGTTTTATGCTCTTGTTGTACAATGTACTATTTATTTATGGCCAATACTTTTGTAGAACCATACACATATGTAACTGCAACTGCCAACATTTCGATAGTTTTGTTGACTGTAATGGAACCGCAATGAAAAATATATGGGCATTCGCCAGCTGGAAAGCAGTCCGTCTGTATAGCCCTTAGAAACGCCGGCAATGTTAAATGGAACGCCACTATTTTCGTCGGCAACTTGAACAATCAGCGACAAATTATTACTGTGGAAGTATACAGGGTGGCCCATTTAGATCGGTCAGTATGGAAAAGTCTGAAACTATAATACATACGAAGATCTTAGGAGACATGTCATCGATTTTAGTAACAAGAAAAACTGCATTCAAGCATTTAAAAAAAAAACTTGTTCTCAGTACGGGAATCAAACCAGGTCATTTTGAAAAAAAATCTACATTACTTATTTCTATTTGGATATCGATAGTGTAGGTCAAGCAGTAAATGTTACTATGAAACACAATATCTTGAATAAATAAAATACATTGTTTTCATATGCGTTATGTAAGTAAGTTTTATTTTTCAATCGTCCGGGTTCAATTCCCGAGTTGAGTACATGTTTTTTTTTTACAGTGTGGATGCAGTTTTTCTTGTTAAATATTAAACCGATTACATGGTTCCTAAGAACAGGTTTTCGTATGTCTTATAGTATCAGACTTTCCCAAACTGACCGATCTAAATGGGCCACCCTGTATACTTCCACAGTAACAGTTTGTCGCTGATTGTTCAAGTTTCCGACGAAAACAGTGGCATTCGATTAATTATGATCACCAAATTAAGTAAGTACGTACTAGGGTTTCTGGTTTCTCGACCTTCCTTTTTTCTCGAGTATCGAGAATTCTCGAGGCTAATTTCTCGAGTTTTCTCGGGTTCTCGAGTCTTATATAAAAACCTCAAAACCATGAAATAAAATGTTTTTTTAATCAGTGACGTTTTTATTGCACCATAATCATAATTTTGCTGTATTTTTACGACGCAGTGTGCAAGTGTATGCAACCCCATACATTTCAGCCGAAATAAACGAGTATGTGATTGCGTACAATTACCCACTCCGCACGTTTACCCCACACACATGACTAAGTGTGTGTGTGTATGTCCATTTCTTTAGTCCTTGCTGCAGCCTAAACGGCTGGACGGATTTTAACATATGAGGAATCCTTAGATTCGTTAGAACTGTCGGAGAGAGATAGAATATACAGGGTGTAACATTCATATCGGTCAGCATGGGAAAGTCTGAAACCATAAGACATACGAAGATCAGTTCTTAGGAACCATGTCTTTGATTCTAGTAATTAGAAAAACTGCATTCATACATATTCTCGCAAGCAAGCAAGTCGGAAAAATATACGATTAGTGGAAATTTTGTCGGTACATTAGACCTCCAAACTGGCGTCCAAAAATATTATATTATTCTAAAAATATTTTATAATACTCTAAGAATTCATACTACAAAATTTTCAAGATTTATAGTAATGTTATTTAATTATCTAGCCCGGCTAGCAGCGTAGCAAATTGGGATAAATAATTTTATACTTTTGGGCCCTATGCATACCATTTTATTGAGCTACTTTCGGATCTAATTGTCGTTATTAGTACATTGTATCTTAAGGGCGGTAAATAAGGAATTACGAACGAGAGTCTATTAGAAGCCCGAAGTCGAAGACTGAGAGCTTTAATGAGTCGATGTTCGTAATTCTAGTACCGCCCGTGCGACATACAATGTTTTTCATCACATTTGCAAGTAAAATTTTATATTTGTAAAAGAAAAAACTCGCAAGCTCGTCTGTTTAATACTCATACTCAGCCAGCAATTGCCTACTTCCAGGCCACGACAATAATCTACTATTCAGGCGCCTCATTTTAATTAAATGTAATAAATTTCTCTTTGGAAGCTGGTATTAATGATTTACATTTTTTTCTAATTATAAGCCGAATGCCGAAGGAGTTCCTTCTGGGTGGCAGCCATTAAATGACAGTTACGTAATTGACTCCTCAATCATCACGGAAGGCAGGTAGATAAGGACGGTTTAATGGACTCGTTCCACAAAGTAATGATCGTTTTGTCATTGACGACTGTGATGATAGTGATGGCGCTAGAATTTAATCATGTTGAACTATTTTAGCACAATGTATTTGTACGGCATTTAAATGTAAAGCCGTATCACGTTATTTCAGTAAAACCGACTTTCGTGCGGCGATTTACTTTATTCTTTAGTTTATTATATTATATTATTTAGTTTATTCTTGGTACAAAACAAAATGAAACGATCATGAAAATACGACTTATCTATATTCAATCTAAAATTAGTAAATGGAGTGAATAGTCAGCGTTAAATATAATACTAAGACATAAGTAGTCGAAGAAATGAGAGAGAACCTTCTTATTTTGCCATACTTATGAAAAAACGTGTTAAATTACATCTAGATATACTTACCACATTTTTGCTCGTAAAATATGTCGGGTAAAAATATTGTTTATATACGGGTTATTAAAATAACATTCAAGTTACAATAATCATCTTATCCGCTTGATGCCAATGCAATTTTTAACCGACTTCAAAAAAGGAGCAGGTTCTACGTTCCAATGTTTGTATTTTTTTTATGTATGTTTACCGATTATTCAGTCATTGTGGCCGGATTTTCAAAATTCTTTTTTTATTTGAAAGAGAACTCTTCTGAGGTGTTCTCATTGTCACCAAGTCAAGATCTGATGATGGGATCCGAGGGAAAACCTCAAATTTTATAGGCACACCTATGGCGATTTTGGCATTTTTAGCATTAAGATAGTAAGCATTTACATTCAGAAAGTATCATTTGGTGAGCTGGACCTGATGAAAAAGACCGTAGACGACCAACGGAACTCGTCAAAGCTAAGTAATGCTCACTCGTCTGTAAACGATCATTAATCATATACCTACGCGGCTAAGGAAAAGCTTCAAGCTAATAACTCTTCTGAGCTGATCTAATGTTGAAGCCGGAAGGTAGGCAACTGAACTCTGTTATAAAACAACGTAACTAAGCCCTGTTTGGGCTTAATGGAATCGTTGTGAGATTTACTTTGGCAACGAATCGCTAAAAAGTGAGCAATAGAGAAAATTTGTTACAAAAAAGTAAAACCGACTCCACAAAAATAAAAAAATATCAAAAAATGGAACCGACTACAAAAAACTTGAAAATATTTTTCTATGTACCTACTAGCTCGAAGTCGGTGACTCAGCACGCCTCAGCAGGAGGGACTGAAACCCATAGTACCTGTACCTATATACATATATGAGGTAGACGACTATTGTTCCACTCCTGCTGGCTCGTGCTGAGGCAACGACTTCGAGCTAGTAGGTACATAGAAAAATATTCTCAAGGTTTTTGTAATCGGTTCCATTTTTTGCTATTTTTTTAGTTTACTATCACTGCCAGGTAGGTAGAAGAATTACAATGGACTAGAGTTTACCCGCGGCTTCGCACGCGTAAACTATTCGATCTGGTAGTTACAATTGAAATTCCGGGATTTTACAAAATTCCCGTGGGAAATCCCAAAATATATAGCGTAATCATTTTTGAGCTGTTGTGTTAAGAACAACTATTCCGTGGGAATATTATAATAAAAGTAGCCTGTGTTATTTCAGACATCCTTTCTACATACCAAATTTCATGACTCTAAAAGCCCAGCGTAATCTGGCGCGCGGCAATGCATGGGTAAAGAGCTTTACAGACTGCAATGCAGGATAATAAATAGATTTATTTTTCCCTGAATGGCAACACTGGCATAGATAATAGATCGCTCAAAAATCGAACTTGTGATTTTATTTTGCTTAATATAAAAAATTTACACACCCAATAACATATTTTCTCAAGTTTTTCGCGATTCCCAAGGTCAAAGAATCGAATTGCTATAAAATTCCAGAGAAATAATGCTTTGCTTGAGAGAAACATATCAAAATGGTGTTGTAGAGCGCCATCCTGGTCTGTCTCGTTTTTTTCCCTTCTGACGGTTCACTTTTATATTATAGTATAGATGCAAGGAAAATAATACTGCATTACACAGAAATAAAAAAACTTGCTCCTCCGCGGAAAGAACGTAGCTAATGGTCACTGCTGTATTCGCTGAATGGTCGAGAATGCATGATCGTTTTGTACCGACTGACTGAACTTTCATTGATATACATCTTGTAGTTTTGGAGTAAAATGCCTGTGACATACGGACAAACGGACAGACAGACAGACAAACAGACAGACAGACAGACGGACTTGACGAAACTATAAAGGTTCCGTTTTTGCCATTTTGGCTCCGGAACCCTAAAAAAGTGCGATACATTTCGTTATGCGACATATAATAAACTACTTACTCATAGAATTGCGTGGAAGTTCTACTGTTGCCAGAGTTGTTCTAAGTGATCAGAGGGAATAGAAGAAGGCCCGTTGTGATTGCGACACAGATATTACCCAACCCAACCCATCTTATATATCCATACCTATGTAATATACAAAAAAAAAACAGATAAAAAGAAACTACATTCATCAATCAACATATTTAGTATCACCGTAGATAGTGTCACCGTATTTTACCTGCATTAGATAAAAATCTGACACAAAAACTACACTATAATATACGGTACAGTTGTTTACCTTTGATCTTTCAATAGTTATTTGTAGATTATGGCGTGATTTCGGTTATAACAAGGATTTTGTAAGCTCTAATTTAGTTTAGTCGCCGTGAAACATGGAAAATTAGACAAAAGACTATTAATACAGGCCGTACAACACTGCGTCAAGCAAGTGATTGAAACTATATTTTACTATATCGTACTAACATTAGATTTTAGCGAAAGTTTTTCCTTTGATTTTACATTGAACAAAGCCATTGAACTTATTTAGAAATAAAAAAAAATAGTGACTATCATTCACTAGGTATGCCATGCAATGACAAAATATGTAATAACGAACTCGATCAGTGGATAAGTTTTTTTTTTATTACTTATGACATTTCCACTATAGGTTAATTTGTCTACGCGATATCACATCATACATAAACATAACATGTATTTACCTACAATGAAGAATGTAAAATATATGCAAACACAACCCTAGTGTCAAGTGTGTTAGAGCGTGTTTAGATCTGATGGCGACTGTTCCTTATCTGAGGCCTGAATAAAATTATGTAAATGTATGTATGTAAATACTTTATTGTACATAAAACACAAAAATAATACAAAAAGAAAACAACAAAACAAAAGAGTACAAAGGCGAACTTATCCCTAAAAGGGATCTTTTCAAACTAACCTAAAGTTATGTTATTATTTATAAGAAAAATTAAATTCTCGAATCTCTGACTGGAGGTCACACATTACATTACGTCATGAAAGCAGTGATGTGTGATGTGATGTAGAAATAAAATATAACAAACCAGCTGTTTCCTGTAACTTCGTATAGCCTATGTCAACCGAGAATAGAGTCGATTTCTAAAAGTGAAAGATTTTTCCCTACTAACAGACAATCAAAGCTAACCTTTTTATTATTCAAACGTATTCAATAAGTAGCCATCGAAGTAGTTTAAAAAACAAGATTTAAGTACAAGGAAAATTTAGTTATAATTACTAAGTAATTATTCGCGTCGCAAATATATATTTTGCTAAAATTTCTTCCGACGTTTCGACCATATTAGTGGAGCTACTGATATTGGAAATGGACGAATCTGACTCAAATTATTCGAATCCATTTAAAGGTAGTTATTACTTTTTGACCAGTGTATCTAAATACACTTTTTATATACTTATACATTTTGTTATAAATCTAGTTGGATAAACCCCAATTGCAATGGCCGTGGTCTCGAGTAGACTATAAGTAGTGCATTTGTTGTATAGATAGCCTTAAGTAATTCCCAGGTGATATTAATTATATGAGTGACAATCGCGAAAGCTTAAAACTTTGAATATAAGTTTTCCTGAATTAAAACACTTAGTGACAAACATTAATTGATACTACAAAAACAAAACCTGAATGGCTACAAAGTTCATCCATATCCTGTTTAACACTGAATCGATCCTAGAGCTGGGCTGTTTTTGTCTTCCATACAACCCGGTTTGGCCATAGTTTGAATGAAGTAGGTAATTAATTTAAATATATTTAGTCGTAAGAACAATGTACTCATGCTTACGAAACAAAGACACTAATTCTCACAACATCAATTTCTACAAAACATTAAAAACATTTGATTAGCAGAGATAAAACTAACTACCAATTTAAGTATAAAATATTCGAGCAGTGGAAATACGTATCTACCTAAAGAACAGTGTAAACGCGCGATCCTTTTTAAATTAACTCTTCCAGTTATTATGTGGCCTCGGTACTGCGTCGCATCGCAACTTTTAACTAAACGTGGACGCGTAGGTAGTTCACAAGGAGTCATGCCGTCACCGTTTTAAATCAAATATCGAGAGCCGCACATGATAATGACTTAATTACACGATACCTATTCATGGACTAAATCAGAAGCATCAAATCACGAACCGTTCAATAATCGCACAAAATTTATCGATTAGCCTATGTGAGATCACAGTGGGTAGTCGCATCGTCGCGCTTGGCGAACTTGATAACGAAGTATGCAACGGACACAAACAAATGATATAACGAGCTAATTTTGATTGCTATCATTTGCTTTTTACAGAAATTACCATCGAAACGACTTTCATACTTTTTAGTAGGTACCTGTTGTTGTTGCTGATGGTTTTGAGCCACAATCCTAATTCCGCTCAGCTCTAAGGATCGAGGGTCCAGCGATCGGCTGCGAGGTTTCTCTGAATAAAAATCATCTCTCTTCCCTTTTTTCCACCTGAAGTAATTCGACATCGCAGCACACTTTCCGTCACACCCTCTACAAGCACATGTTTACTGCGTACATTGTTAACACAAGTGTCGGTACGGATGGCACATTGTCGTACTAGCCGCGAGGTTATAGCACGCAGACATCTCTGTAAGTACTGAGCGATAACGTCGGTGTCACGAGACGACTATCGTTATGCAACGATAGAGTGCGAACATGTACGATTTCCGACTTTGCTTAGTTCCGGCACAGAACTGGGAAGTGATCGCGGGAGATGTGCAGGCGCCACTGTCTCTTATCGTGCATCTATCACAATTTTATCGTTGCGTTCATTGCCGTTACAGTGCTGAGTATGCTCTTAACAATGTCTTCTTATATTATCAGTGGTTTAAAATATTCTCTACAAATTTTGATTTGATTTTACAATAATTTCTATTGATTTCATTAACTGAAAGTGTGTTTCCTTCAAGGCGAGCACTTAAGCGTATACTTGTATTTATATTGTACCTATGCATTGACGTCAACATTAACAATAATTTGTTAACCTACTGAATGACAAAACAATTTTACCATATAATTGTTTAATCAACTTTGTTGGAGGTGTATCTTATCACAAGTATCAAAAGGGACTAGTTTAAGTACGTACCCACTTCATAACCTTATAAGCAAAACCACTGTACCTATCTATTTAAATGTTTTTGCTAGAGTAATATTTCTTTGCAATTTACCGGTTTAGCAGTTTTTGAGATATTGAGCTTTGAAGTGACAAAGTCGGGGGTTTTCCAACTTTTTGTTGGTTAGGTTATACTATACGATGTAAGTACCAACAAAACTACAATATAGGGCAGTCGTGTAGAGTAAATACAGATTGAGAAGAGAGTGACTTATGTATTTTTTCAAGAAATTCCTTTCTCAGTTAAATTTTGTTTTAAGCACAAATACTTACATCGAAGGCTTTATTCATTTATAAGTCAAAGTGATAATCAGGCTTTTGTATTTAATTCTGATATAGGAGCTGTCACAAAAAGTTATAAAAAATATTTATTGCATGCATATAAGCATGTAAGCTATACCATGTTTCTCATTACCGAGGTCATGTAGATAATTTAGGAAAACAGGTGGAAAATCAGTTGTCACAGCGCCACGTCACTGGTGGCGTCCAGCCCACCATAAATTCGACATATAAAAACTGGAATATAAGTACTCGAATATTTTAGATAAGTGAATGATTAGGTACTTATAAAAATAAAGTGACATGGTGATTTATTATTAAAAACCGCAGTCAGCTCTTCAAAGCACTGAAGACGCGTTAAACCCCTTTTAAAGTCGTAAAAAATTATCGCACGTAAATTTTCCTTCGAAACTTCCATTTTCAAAACTGACTTGTCAATTTTGAACCGATGCCGACGCTGTACTAAAATGGTTCGCCCGATTTCAGGTCATTCTATTGTTTTTCGAATTCTAAATTCAAATATTTTAAGATGATACTAGTTTTTTTATAATAATCACGGGAGGTTTGCAAACGACATAACTTAAAAGTCAGCCCTCCTATGGTAATTTAGCAGAATCCGGGAATTCAGTTTCAATGGCCAGACAAGGTAGGCAGGCAGACGCAGATCAGGCGAGTGTTGTAAAAATACAAGTTTTGCTTGTCAGAGACAGTACAATTTTTAAAAAATAATAATTTACGGTTAAGTGAAGCATCCACGAATACTTCATAAATAGGTAAGACACGACATTTAGACATTAACATAAACTTTGTCATCGTTAACAATGTTTACGATTTCTTAAAATCATGACGTCAGTGCTTCTCTGAAATGTAGGTCATGCATGGCATGGCATTAATTTATTTCATTGGTTTTGTGTTGTTATATTCTATTTTTTCTAACATGCTTCAAATTACAGATGCCAAACTGATGTAACTAGAGTCCCTCCTACTGTTACGCAAACTATCGATATTTTTGCAAGGGAGGGAACACTGGCTCGAAGGGAACAGTGGCTTGAAGGTGCTGTGTTAAAAAGGGAATAAGCTATAAAACTGTCCTCTACATCAAACGGAAGCGTTCGATACTCGATCATATATGAACTAGTTATTCGGCTGTTTCGGCGGCACGCGGATCTGTTATGATGCGTTTTTGTTTTCATCTTGCCGAAATTACATTTTTATGCAAGTTTCACTTAATTTTTTCCTAACTCGTACTAGTTATTTTATTTCTTGTGTTAATGTCGAAGACTATGCATTATAGGTACTCAGTATTTGCTGATGATTCGAAGCCATCAGTTATGCTGTTCGTTTCTAGTTTCATCTAAAATACAAAATGGCTCTAGGGTCAACAGTGACTTGTTTCCAGACTTGGCTCGCGAACCACTGTGTACCTCTAGGGCGTCCAGTCTCTGAAATAATTTTGAGTCTCGGGACTGAGACGAGACTTTATCGTCAGTCCCGGGAGTCTCGAAATTTCGAGACTTATCCACAAACCTATGAACTGAAGACAAACCATAATCTGGTCTGAATCTAAACTGAAGTCATAGTCGTAGTTACATATAAAAAAGTAGTGGGAGAAGAGCGGGCGACTTAAAATATAACGAATAATAAATCTATATAATAATATATAAAACAAAGTCGGGTTTGCTCGAACACTTATAACTCGAGAACGGCTGGGCCGATTTTCATGGTTTTTAATTTGTTGGATTTGTCTCTGTCCCGAATACCAGAATAAATATATAAATATCAAAGTCAAAGTATTTATTGTGTATTCAATGGTTATGTATTATGTTAGTGGTAGTTGTAGTGATTTATAGTGGTAGTGGTAGTACAGTCAAGGGCAAAGATATCGACACGGCCAAAGTTGCAAAAACATGTATACACGGCCTTAATGTTATGTGCATAGAGTCGCGTATACATATTTTTGCAACTTTGGCAGTGTCGATATCTTTGCCCTTGACTGTACGCAACACAATTGGTATCATTATTTATTGTGTATTCAATGGTTATGTATTATGTTAGTGGTAGTTGTAGTGATTTATAGTGGTAGTGGTAGTACGCAACACAATTGGTATCATTATGATTGCGAGTTTTGAGGAACCAACTAAACTAACAAGAACGGTCATTGTATATGAAAACTCTTAATCTTATACCAAATGGCTTACACGATTGAGCGGCAAATCGTGGTAAACAGTAGCTCGATTCCGAAGTAGCCACTGTGTAATGTTAGAACCACTGTCTACTAGGGGTACTAGTCACTGTGTACCACGACGTCTACACAGTGGCTCGATTTCCATTTTTTTTAAAATAATGAATATCTCTTTTTTGGTGAAAGTAATAGCAAATCCAACATGTGAAAGTTTAATAATGCACCGTGCTTTGTGCTTGTAACAACCATTTCAGGGATTTATATTTTTCATGCAACAGCCTGTTGAAAAAATCCTAGCCACTGTTGCCTCCTTGACCTAGTGCTAAAAGTGGCAATAGCATTATTTGTTGGTTTAAAGGTTACTTATCGAACTAACTTTCCGACTCTGACAAACAATCTTGCAAATTAATAATAAGCTCTTTTATTTGTAGTAAGTTAATATAACACAGTGCCTACGCAGTAACTTAACAATTTGTTAGCAAATCTCAGTTCAAATATTCGAACAATCCGCAGTTGTAATGTGATTTCATTGTTTCAAACATTATATCTCTGTTGGAAAAAATTAGTTACCGCCTCACAAAGCTGCATAATCATCAAGTGTCATTTGAATCATGATGCTAGAACAGATAATTTATAGGTGCCAATAATTATTTATTTAGAATGATATTTAAGTAAAAAACATCACAAGAAAATACGAGAACCTTTAGAACACAACATATGTGAAGGAGTTAAAAACTATTCTTAAGTGGGCACCGAGCTTCCAACTAACGCTATAATCAATTTTAGGTATTCTATGAACTCGTGGGTAAGGTTTTGTGCTACCTTAACCCGTCTTGAGCGAATCGGTGTTGTTTACAGACCTTTTTTGTAAATATAACCATGATATCACTGGCTTAGGTTTTACCGAGACGTTGCCCCCATGGAAGAATAAATAAATATAAAAAATCTACTAGCGTTTGTTCGCTGAAATACCATCTTCTATTTTAGAAGTTCTTGGGAAGATGAACTCTGTGACGCTTTGCACGTACGGAGTCACTTACGAAAATGGAACGCATGAATTTGAACGTCACTTGTGTGCGTCGGAAGTCTCGAGCGGTCGACGCGACGATGACGTTCAGTAGATCGCCAAACTCTCATCGTCGTGGGGGTAATGACCCTCCTCCCCCCTTTGTGCTCTACGACAATAGTTGTAATTTTTGTTAATTCATTGATTTTAATAAAATTTATTATGTTTCTGCGACAAACGCTCAATTAATCTAGAATTTAATGGAATTAAGCAATCTGGTAAACAAAATGTGGTGACTGACATTGACACTTGACTGACGATTGGCTGACTGACTGACTGACGTTGGCTCTAGTGATGTGAATGCTCTTTAAGATACTTCAATCATCAGTGAATAATCACTTTAAATATATTCATATTTCAGTTTTTTAAGTATTTATTATTCGTATGTTTATAGTTATGATACAATAGTAGCGAAATGAAAATACAAGTTTATTTATATATAAACGTTTTTTTGTTTTTAATTTTTTAATAAATAGCTTCTGTCCAATGGGGCAAAGAGTCAGAATGGCGGGGGTAAGGGTGTGTGGCCATTAAAAATATAAATATCAATTTTGGGTACGTGCGTGCGTTATTACGCGCGCGCGTGTGTGTGTGTGTGTGTGTGTGTGTGTGTGTGTGTGCGTGTGCGTGTGCGTGTGCGTGTGCGTGTGCGTGTGTGTGTGTGTGTGTGTTTGTTACTCCTTCACACTAAAACGGCTAGACAGACTTTGATGAAATTTGGTATGTAGATAGCTGAACATCTGGAATAACACATAGTTTTAGAATTACATTATCTTCAAATAAACGTAACGTTTTTTCCATACAAAATTTCACTCCCCTTTATAGCCCTTTATAGCCCTTTCAGGGTAGAAATTTTGAAAATGGTCAAACATGTATCCACATATTTTTTGACGAATATTTTTCCCAAGTTTATGATGGAGTATTCTAGAATTGAAAGAGTCAGTCAAAAATATTTATTAATTTAGAAGAGGCATTTAAATTTACATAAAACAGGGAAATGAGAGTAGACACAGGGAAGTGATTACAAATGATTTTTTGGTCCAAAAATGGACTCCACGGCAAATATGATATTAGTTAGAATAGAAAAATATATATGAAAAATAGAAATCTACATAATATAATACTATTTTATCGTACAATTAGAAACCAATATAAACTTACATTAAATAGTGTTACTTAACACAAATAATTAATATCTACGAATAAATTAATAGATATGCTTAATTCTACGACCTGAGCCAATAAAATTCCCCAATTTGCAGAGCCAGCCATAATTATCGGAAGGTAAGGTTGTTTCAATCAAATCATTAATTTTGTAGGTACAGCACTAAATTTCCAGAGACTAGACAGACTTCGGTGATAGTAGAAGACATAAACGTAATATTACAAGACGAACCGACCTTGCTTGACAGCGTGACCAAAAGTGAGATGGGCCTGTCTGTGTAAATTTGTAAATGTCTGTGTGAGTTTTAGAGTTGCCCTCGCTGCTAAATATGAGTTGTCGATAACCATAGGTACCGTATCCCCGGTATCCCCGTATATCCGATATAGTCATATAAGTAAGGTACACAGTACAAATAAATCTTAGGGGCTGTTGCTGTAAAGTAGGTACTAGAAACTTTATAAATTATCCTAAATAAAAAAAAATGCCAGCAATTATCTGTCACTCCCACTCATGTCACTCGTCGTTAACTTTACACTAGTCAGTTAGGTAGGTTCCTATATAAGCATGTCAAGAGTATAAATAGAAAGCTATGAATTAAACAGAAACAAGATACGTACCTACTAGATTTAATGAACACTAAAGGTATTTTTAGTTAGCGTGGCACAAAAGGCCAATTCTTATCTCAATATTAAAAATGACTCGAACGAAACGTATGAAAATTATCGCTAAATTGACTTCACACGATTATACGATACAGCTCTGCGACAGACGCACAGACATACAGAGGAGGCTTAGTATAGGGTCCCGTTTGGCATCATTTGGGTACGGAACCCTAAAAACAAAACACTGAATTTTTGTTTGTAAACAAATAGTGATTATTTTATGTACTTAAAATCATTAAATTCTCAATGTTAAGTTATTTTACTTATATTTTCTCAAATCTTTAAATCGGAGAAAAGCAGCTACAAATTTTAGTCCAAAAATTTATTGGAAGAATATCGTTATATATATCGATAAAAAATATTTAAATATATATATTTATGTATATATATTTTTACTTAACACGTAATTATTAGAAATCAAGCCATATTTATGAAATAGACTGTTTACCGCTTCATATTAGCATATTAATAAGTAAATTTGAGAATACATTCAATGAAAATAAGAGCTATGAAAATGGTACTTGTACAATCATATTTACCTGTGAAATGTACGTTTATTTGGGTTATTGCAGTAGGTTGTATCACAACTCAACACAGAACACGACACCATTCTGGAATCCTACCGTTTTATGCAAAAAATCGAAAGGATTTCAGAAAAAAACACAAAACAAATACGAAGAACATTTTGGCAGGAGGCGAAAGGAGGCTCACTGATTCAAAACGGGTCACGCTGTCATTTTGATTTTATCTCTTTACCACATATAGCTTATGCCGTAAGGATCGGTTTCTTCACTCGCACCTCTGCAAGTCTATTTACGCTAGTAATATTATGTTTATGGTAGAAGATCCGTTTAAGAACGACCTCCACTGAACTGGTTAATGGATGAAACGTATTTTATATAAAATTTAATATGTCAATAAATATATTGCTTAAGGGTTGTCTAAAAAATTTCAGTCCAAGATATGATTAATGAATAATATATTATTATTATTCTCTTT
This sequence comes from Choristoneura fumiferana, assembly GCF_025370935.1. Taxonomy (NCBI): domain Eukaryota; kingdom Metazoa; phylum Arthropoda; class Insecta; order Lepidoptera; family Tortricidae; genus Choristoneura; species Choristoneura fumiferana. The sequence goes on along the minus strand of NC_133472.1, from coordinate 29,238,022 downwards.
GTTTATTTTTTATTATTATTATTATTTAGAAGCCTGTAGAGGTGTCCCACTGCTGGGCAAAGGCCTCCCCATGGAGTTTTTCTATTAACAAAACCGTTAAGATTTTTTTTACCCGACTGCGAAGAAGGAGGGTTATTAAAATATTAATAATTTATAAAAAAAAAATAACGGTTTGGTTAATAGACAAATTCCATACTAATCGAAAGTAAAAAAAAGTAAAAATAAGTATGAAGTCCATAGAATATGCAAACGTTAGGTTGCCTATTTTTTCCCGTCACAACTCTCAGGTAGGCAGCTATAAACAGGTAAATCGATACTAGTAACTTGCACTAGACTGGTTTATGAATGAAAGTTAAATAAAAATAAAGATTATTTCATTACGAACACGGTGGTATAGGGTTGTCTGGGAAAAATCAGTCCTGAATTCCGGTTGTCGAATTTTAAAAGTGAAATATTGCAGCGAGTGAATGTGTGCGACTGAGAGGTCCCAAACAACAATCAACAAATGCCATAAAAGAGGATACAGCATAGCAGGCTGTTTGTGGTCCGTCTATTTAAAGAAAGAGAGTGCGCATGCTATTTGTTCTTGAAAATTAAAAGAATAGCGATAGACTCGTATATGCTGTGCATCATTTTGGAGTAGATTGTCGCCAATAAGGAAACACTTAATTGTAACGTAGCGACTGCACACACACACATTTAACCTCCCCCGCGAGCAAGTCGGTTAAAAACAAACTTGCGTCGAGCAGCGTACATCTGCTCACTGTACAGTGCGCGACTGCACACCGCGCGGCCGTCCGGCGCAGGAGATCTCGCGCAGCAATATTTCACTTTTTAAAATTCGGCAACAGGAATTCAGGACTGATTTTTCGCAGACAACACTAATGAAATAATCTTTATTTTCATTTACTTTCACTCATTAACCAGACCGGTGCAAGTTACTAATATCGATTTAAGTACCTGTTTATACCTGCCTACCCGAGAGTTGTGATGGGAAAAAAATAGGCAACCTAACGTTTGCATATTCTATGGACTTTCGATTGGTATGGAGTTTGTCTATTAACAAAACCGTTAAGATTTTTTTTTACCCGACTGCGAAGAAGGAGGGTTATTTAAATATTAATTAATCATATCCTGGACTGAAATTTTTTAGACAACCCATATGCAATATATTTATTTATTGACATATTAATGTTAATATAAAATAAGTTTCATCCATTAACCAGCTCGGTGAAGGTCGTTCTTAAACGGATCTTAGACAATGAGTAAAAATGATCAGGTCAATTTGACCAATATAACGAATTTTAGTTTTCCAATTTATTCTATAAAATAAACATATTGACACGATTATTTAATGATACAATGATTGTTAAAACAGTGGTGGGTTCATTGAAAAGATGTGAATGTGATCGGGATTAGCGTTCAAATTTAAGTAGCTACGGAGTAATCGTGAAAAATTGCTTTGTTTACACGATTGTTTAATTCCATTGAATTCCAATACAATGTTATTTGACAATAAATACGTTTAAATGTTTAAATTTGCGAAATAACAACTAGAATTTGACTATGTGACCCCTTCTGGCTATATGGATCCGCCCTTGCCGCTACACAGGTTCTAAAGTTGGGAAAAACTACCGTGCCTTGCCTGCAACGCTATCGATCCATATAGTCGTTCGAACTACAACAAAGTTGAAATTCGCTTTTTGTATTTCATGGAGTGTAGTGTGGGTGATGACTTTTCTGTTATACAATTTGATTCAAAGGGTTAAAAAACACTAGCGAGACTTTTTAATGTACAACATGAAATAAAATATTAACATGAAAATAAATAAATTTACCATACACGGATAACCGGGGCGCGTTAACCATGAGTTCGTGAAAGCAAACATGTTGTAGTATGTGTTTAAATTGTTGGAAACAAATGTAGAAAACATACATTATAATGAAAACTAATCGTGATGTCATTGTTGATATTCAACACTACACAACTGTTTACTGGCTTTGAATGATTTAAATATGTGCCAACATACGAGGCATAAATATAAGTGTTACTAACTTTCAAGATGCTATCATTCTATTTTTTTAACCCGTTGTTTCCCATTGACGCAGATCTAAGTCGATTTTTGTGACGACTAACCAAATAGGTAAAATAGTCCCTTTCCTTGGTCATAGAACTCTTCATCGGCCTGTTCATACAGTTAAAGTTATGTGCGAAGCAGCTATTCTGTTATAAAAGGAAATAACCTGCGGGAAAACATTGCCCTTTGGCATAGCCATTCATTTCTTTAGTATCAACTACATCCGTCAGTCGTTCTTCTCAGACTTTTTACGTCTATAAAAACGTTTCCGCTCTAATTTGGTCAAATGAAATAAAAGATGCGCGTCTAAAGCGCCAGCAACAGAAGGCTATACGTCAACGTCAGTTTTTAATGCCTTCAGAAAAATAGACATGGCATTACGAAGGCTGAATTATATTTCAAACTAGCTGTTGCCCGCGGCTTCGCCCCCGTGATAATTTTTCCAAATTTTCTTTCATAAAAACCTTCTCCTGACAATAACAAACACGACAAAAAAAGAATTAGTGAAATCGGTACAGCCATTCCCGAGTTTTGCGCTTAGCAACACATTTAACGATTAATTTTTATTTATTACAAGATAATATGCCTGAGTCACACGGTAGTCCCACTAATATTGTTTTTATCCCAGAAAACTGCATTGGTTCCTGCGGGATAGCGGGAAACGAATTGTACACGAACGGAGTTGCGGGTGACAGGTCAGTTTCACATAAAAGAATTCGACGGGAACGGATTTCATGGTATGCCTGAACGAAACTGTCGACGTGAAGTATGAGCTCCGTGATGATTATACTTAAAACTGAAATTCAACACCAAAAAATCTACGACAATGTTGCCACTGAAATAAAATGTGTGTACAATAGTACATTCCTTTTTTTAAAACACAAGATAGATTATTCTTTTTATTAGTAATTTCGATTCTATAATTTAAAGAAGTAATTTTGTTTACTTACTTTTACATAAAAATACTAGACGCCTGAATAAAAACTTAATTATTTCGTAATTTTTGGCTGAAAAACTGGTATTGTGCTTGTATTTCTTCAGGTATTCATAACATTTGGTGCAATTATTTACAATTAAGATAAAATCAAACTAATATTTGATTTATTTTTTTACATACATTTAGCTAATCAACAAAACTGCAGAGTAATAGTGTGTAGCGCGCTTTATGGGGTTTATAGAGGCTAATTATGGTGGTTAAAACTGTAAAAAAAAATATTTCATTTAACCTTTTCAAATTCCTTTCCTGGGATTTTAATATGAGGCCTATTACTAAGACTCAGTTGTCCGTCTGTCATTAGGCTGTACTGTATCTCATAACATAAACCATGGCAGTTGAAATTTTCACAGATAATGTATTCTGTTGCGGCCATAACAACAAATACGAAAAAACGGAATAAAATAAATATTCAGGACTACACTGTGGTAGAACAACGCAACCTTATCCTGTTTATGTTCATTAGAATAAAATTGTCTTAATGTTAGTTGAGAGTTGAAAATAAGTTAGTAAATTTTTTTTTCACAAAATCCTTATTTAATAACAATACAAGGAATCATATTAAAAAAGGTTATTATTATTCTCCTCAATGGCGGCCTTAAGGCTTAGGCCAATGTCAGTTAAATTAAAGATAAATATATTCTTCTTCTTCACGTTGTACGGTGATTGTAGTTTTTGCAACTTGATAGCAAAATTCCAGAAACCACGCGGAGACAACTTGCGCATTAAAAAATGACAGACACGAGAGCAATGTAGAATTTTGTGATCACTGTTAAAAAAGGTTGGCGAAACCTGAAAAGTTTATTTGACAGTGATAGATGTGTGACAGTGACAGTGACATATCTGTCGTAGATTTTTTGGTCTTGAATTCCAGTTTTTATTATAGTTCCGAACAAACGAAATATAAAAATGTTAGCAACGTTATTTTGATAACAGCTACATCTAACGGTCGGATCCAACACTAACAACGATTAGCTGATTTAGTGCTGCCATCTAAGCTCAAATGTTAGAAATAGTGTACTCACTGCTTTTCTCTTGTCAGCGCCCTCTACCGGCAATCCTTGACCAGGCACGGACGCTCTGCCGCGGAAAATTTCCATCATTTTAGTCATTGCACTTGGCCTCCTCGACGCTGATGCCGTCACTGTGTGATAATACTGTTGGGACGAAAAAAAAGTGCTAGTTGTATGTTTACACAGTAGAATATACTCCTTTTACTGTGGGTTGGGTACATCATCATCACCAGATCATGTGCAAGATTAGCAACGTCTGTCTGTGCAACACACATCGACGGGTCTCTGACTCAACCTCGTACATGAAATTTTATGAAATTGGAAAACCCATTTTAGGATGTGTGAAACTACAGATTGAAGAATAAGGCCTAATGAAGCGTCGATTCAATATGTAGTTTCTCGACAGTATGAAAAACAAATATTAGCATTGCAATGGCACTGCTGACACAATTTTTAATTTTACTAAACAGCGGTCAGTCGACCAAACCAAGTGGGTCGCCTGAATGCAACTGATCGCTGCGAAGACACCCGCTACACCCATTGGCAGATTTGTCTTATGTCCCAGACTGTCTTATTTTTCCTACTGGAACTGGACGCAAGAAAATAAACACGGGTAACGTGACGGCAGTTTTGGATCGACCTTGCACACGGTACCTACAGAGAAAAGGAACGGTATAATGTCTTCATAAAAACGACCGGAACGCGAGTTATACTTACGCGCCAGAAATTCTCAGCATACCTCGGCAACCATCAGTAGCGAGTGCTCGGCGGTTACGTACGTCGGCGCGGGACTCACGCGCATTTATTACGTACCTAATTAAGTCACGACGATATAAACTATACCGTTCGATGTACGGATATTTAATCGTCTATATCGAAACCGGAATTGTCATTTTTTAGATTACCAATTCAACAATAAAGCTTTTCGCACATGCCAGAAGAGGCCCAAATACTTCTCCGTAGCTAATTTGTAGATAACAAATATACGTAGTGATGAAGCTAAATAAAACCATTTAAAAACAAAATACGTTTTGTGGTTTAACTTAAAATGCATTTTTGTTAAACACTACTAAGTCCATTCCTTCCATAATTTCTTTCTTAAGATACTAAAATGACAGTCCGAAATGTCAAAAGTAAAAATAATGTGGCCAGCATAAAAGGAACAGTGCTGCTCCATGATTTCGGTTTCGTAAATAACCGATAAAATGTATATTTTACGATAGCAAAAATAACATTATAGCATTCAATATTCTACTTTCCATTTTGAAAATATAAATACACTTTTACGATAAAGTGATAAAATCTAAGCACAGGTAAAAATACAGTGTTCATCACTTAGTGCCAACGTAAAAAATAATACAGAGGGGCTACTACAAAACTAGAAAAACGAAGTTCGTATGGCACCGTCCCTTTCACTCGCGTATTAAATGAGATAAGCGGTTTCTCATATTATTTAGTTAATGTAAAACTTACTTAGAATGAAATTGACACTTAAACATCATCATCTATAAAAAGCCGAAATATGTCGAAAACGGTCGCATTTTTATTAGACCTATTTTACCTTTTCTAGTATGTCCTAAGTGGCCTACATTTTAGTACATCACGGATCCGTTCATATCTTAATATTTTACGACATACATACATAGTACCTACAAAATCTTTCGGTGATAACCGGTTGAGGCACATCACTATTTATGAGACGCAAAAAAACAGGTAACACATGAAACGTCATTTTAGTATCCCGAATTATGGGACAGACCATAGTGATGAAGCTAAATAAAACCGTTTAAAAACCAAATACATTTTGTGGTTTAACGTAAAATGTATTTTTTTAAATACTAATTAGTCCATTCCTTCCATGATTTCCTAAAGCTCCTAATCCTTTCCCTATTTTAAATTTCATGTGACATTATCAAATGCATAACTGAAGAGTGTCAGTTAGTAGGCAGCCTTATCGCCCGTTTGTGTACCGAGCCAGCGTTAACTAATACGGTATTTGACAACTCCCTAATTTGCCATATCTTAATATTATTTTGAAAATATAGATATACTGATAGTGTTTAACGAGGTAGCTTAAAAATTGTTTCTCTATTCGATAACAGGCATTGTGATTTTTTAATTTATAAAACATATACAAAATAGTCAAGTACCGTATTATATCAAGGACGCTGCCGAGACATTATACTGCTCTTTTTTCTGTACTGTGCCTTGCACGAGTTCTCCCCACCCGGTGATGTTGAAAATGTGACACTAGTTTAGCCAGCCACCAGGCGTTTTTAGGGTTCCGTACACAAAGGGTGCCAACGGGACCCTATTAATAAGACTCCGCTGTCTGTCTGTCTGTCTCTGTCTGTCTGTCTGTCCGTCCGTCTGTCACTAGCTATGTCATTTGAATATTTACCTTTAAGTTTGCGATTTTAATGACGTAGTTACTGTCTGATTGTGTGGTTTATTCGTTTTTGTGCAAAATTAATAAAGAAATTTATGAACCACAAACCTCAATGAAGCCAACTTTGATAAAGCGCTCGCCAAATCCACACCGTATAATCCCCTTGTTCCCCGTACATAACCAACTACCATTGCCAGCACTCGGAGAGGACAAATAATTCCTACTCCAAAACCGTGTATTGTACTATGAATTATTTTTCCTTGTACAAAACCAACGTCATGGGCCGGTAATGTACGAGGAAATATAATTCATAGTACAATACCCGGTTTTGGAGTAGGATCCTTTAACGCCTTGTACAGAACTATACATTTTTAATGAAGTTTATTTTCACAATCGCGGTTTTTCGCGAAGGGCCAAAACTACACAAAAGCGGGAGAAAAAATGCGATTGTGAAAATAAGCTTGAGTAATGCTTTCTTACTAAACTTTGTTCTGTACAAGGCATTAGAGAATCCTACTCCAAAACCGGGTATTGTAAGAATTATTTTTCCTTTTACATTACCGGCCACGACATTGGTTTTGTACAAGGAAAAAAAATCCTACTCCAAAACCCGGTTTTGTAGTAGGAATTATTTGTCCTCTCCCAGTGCTGGTAATGGAAGTTGGTTATGTACGGGGAACAAGAGGTATAATCACTGTTTACCTATTGTTTTTTACACGAAAAAAATCATACTAAGTATTAAACACTAATTACAAAGATCATAATACAGTTAAAAATGTATTCACACTAGTCGAGCTTCTTATTATTTAATTACACAACATACGAAGTCCGCCGAATTTCCCGCGTGGTTAAAATTTTTTTTTTAACCACGCGCGGCGCTTCGCGGGCAATAGTTTCAGAAGCAAACAGCCAGAACCAAAGAGGATGAGGATTAAAATTGTTTTTTATTCGAAATACTTAAGCCAAAGGTCAAACCACTATGGATGATCTTTTCTGATTTAATCTGAACTAAAGTATTGATAGTTTTACCCGGCTGTCACTGCCTGGGTGGCGATGAGCCGACCCGTCCCGCGCTTTCACTGTAGGAGCACCCGGGGTTGATGGGGTCGAAGCCTCTGACTCGGCTTTGACCTCCGGCTTGTCCTCCTCTGGCTTCCCTGTTGCATCTTTGTACGGCACGCCAGTTTTTGTCATACTCTGTAAGAATAAATAATTAAAGCGATTATCAAACTGTTTTCACAATTCCCAAAGAAAAAGGAAACCAACGAAAAATGATGTGACTTATTGGCCTATATTTACTACGTTAAAAATAATGAATATATAAATTTATTATTTGAATTTGTATGTATGTACACACTTGACATATATACGACGGCCCAAAGACAGAATGCATTGTTTTTTTTCTTTATGTAGTGTCAAGGGTCAATGACCATGTCAGTGGCGTAATTATTTTCAATTCGAAAACTGTTCGCATCATAATAAACAAAGAAAATTTCGAAATTAATAATTTATCATTATCAACGCCCAGCAGATACCGTTGAACTTAGAAAACTAAAGTTTTACATAGGTTTTTTTTAACCCGCTTATTTATTTATTCATTTCACCACTAAGTATGTAACTACAGTATCTATGAATGTAACGGAAACTTCGAACTTGATTTTCACCCAATTCCTATTGTGGTATTGACACTAAACTATGACGAAGTTGATAGATCAATTTAACAGAATGGTGTAAAATAGTCCCAAAAACACTTGGTCAAATGTTTGACGCTTTATTATTTAGTATGGTTGTTGAGTGGACCATAGTAAAAATAGAGAAAAAAAGCATTAAGCTTACCTGCACTGCAGCCTTGACTTGTTTCATAATAGACGGTTGCTTTTTGGTCTCTCCACGCGGGCGCGTCTTGAAAATATCGAAGAGGGCAGGTCTTCGACTCACCCCGGTTGTTCCTACGGGAAACGAAAATGATATAGTGACATCGAAAGTACAATGAGTCACAGTAAAACCATTTCACAACATATGTCGCTGAGACAGCGAAAGAAATCATCAGCAAACATTATAACTTAATCATGACATTTTCAGTAAAAAAAAAACTATAATGCTCTACATTAAACTGTGGCTGCATATGAAACAAAAAGTCTAAAATTATTAAATGCGAGAGAAAAATAATGCTAAGAAGACACGATAACTTTTAGTTCCGTTATTAATCATAAACTAATATGTACGTGTTGTTCATGTTCTCGTATGCTATGTATACCGTACACAGTATGAAGGTTCTGTATTTAATAGCTGTTATATTTTTAACAGTTATATCGCTAATGACAAACAAACAACTGAATCAATATCTGACTGATTAGTAATATCGGCAGTTAACGAACCGGGGAGGCATTTGTATGTGGGTATAATATTTATTATACTTATTTGTATGTTATCTTGCAGGTATCATGCAATCATTGTTGTGAGTATGTTTAACAAGTTCTTACCGTGCAGTAATGTCATTCATTAAATATACTGTTTATTTTTATTGCTGTAAGCTGAGGTCAGTTCAAAGGCCAGTATAAAGTATACAATCTGGATCTTGTAACTGCATGCATGGTTTTTACCGTGTACTATATATTATTAGCTGAGTGTATTGTAGGAACTAGGCTGATTAGCGCTGGCAGGTGGTAAAACTGACCACCTGGCAGGTTAGATTGACTTTATTATGTATAATGGTAGTATTTTTATATTGTATGTTTCTAGAATTTGACTTTAAAACGATTGACAGCGGTATACATGCCGGAGCACAGATTGCTCCCGACAGCCTGAGCGGCCGGAACTATCTATGTAAATGTATTTATAAGTTCTACCAAGTTCTACAATAAATCTAAATCAGCGGAACAATAACCTTGTTTATTTAATATAAGTTTAAAGTCACGCGCGTAGATCCCCAGTACATAAGCTCTTACCTAGTTACAGTCCCCACAAGACGGGGATCGTTACCCCGCACCTCCACCACTTGTGGGGGCTGTAACTAGGTAAGAGCTTATGTACTGGGGATCTACGCGCGTGACTTTAAACTTATATTAAATAAACAAGGTTATTGTTCCGCTGATTTAGATTTATTGTAGAACTTGGTAGAACTTATAAATACATTTACATAGATAGTTCCGGCCGCTCAGGCTGTCGGGAGCAATCTGTGCTCCGGCATGTATACCGCTGTCAATCGTTTTAAAGTCAAATTCTAGAAACATACAATATAAAAATACTACCATTATACATAATAAAGTCAATCTAACCTGCCAGGTGGTCAGTTTTACCACCTGCCAGCGGTATACAGCCTAGTTCCTACATTATCTATCTACATTCTAACTCTTGTAAGGCTAGCGACAGTCAAATAAGTGCAGTATGAAGCGCCCATCTTATTGTTGTATAATAAGCTGGATACTCTTATATTTGGCATCTCAAAATTTGTCTCAAAGGTCTCATAAAATCTCGCGTCCATGTTTTAAGATATTAAGGTTTAAGATTATTTATTTCTCATAAGATTTACAATTACGTGCTGAGAAAACATATTTTTCTAAAAAACTAAATTAAATGCGCTAAAAATTAAAAATATTCAAGGTCAAACATAATGATAGTCATTTTTTGCAATAGATTTTAGCTCGTATATATACTCATCAAAAGGGCCTATATCAAATTATCAAATTTGTCTAGGTATAATGAGTATTCCAAGACTATTTTGTAGTGTGTATATTAGGTACTTACTTATGCACTTGCATGAAAAATTTAAACTCTCTGAATTATAGTAACAGAGATAATACCACCTTAAAACTAAACCATAAATCCTTTTTATTCCATAGTGATCCCGCGGGGATTTAGGAAAATCCCTTCCTGGTGCACCCTTATGACATGACACTCAAAGAGTGTCTGCCAAATGCCAAGTCTCAAGCTCAAGTGGTTAAGTCTGTGCAGTGCGTTTGTCCGGGACTTGCAGATGACCTTGTATAAATGGCAAGTGATGCGCGCTCTCCGCTCTCTATCTCAACAACTATTAGAGCTAGAGACTCGACATTTAACAGAGATATTCTTTGATGATCCTTGAAGATATACGAGTACAAAGAATGTGTTCCAGAGGTTTTAGAGTGATTGGTTTTTAGAGCTAGTGGTTTTAGAGGTATATAAAACATTACAAGGATTGGCTGCAGAGTTGTTACCATGTATAGTCTGCTGGTACATCGGATGCGGTTGTCCCTCGTCGGCGGATCCACGCCGCTTGCGCTCGCCAACCGACTGCGTGCTGCGCGTGATTGCCGCATCGAGACGTTGTTCTGAAAATAAACGACATATCATTTTTATCTGACTAGCTCGAAAAGGCATTCTTCCTCCTTTGAAAATATGCGTGGCACAGCGCTTTTGCCCGTCTAGCAAAGGAAATTCGTACGTGTAAACGTCATAGTGACTACGCATTAATTATGAAGGAAAATCGTAATGGCTGCCTTTGAAAAGGTTCCATGGTGGCTCATGAATTGGACACAGTTTATCAAAAAGGATCCAAAGCACTGTCATGTTATTCTTAAAATTCGCTTTATTCCTACTGAAAGCAGATCCAAAATTTAAAAAAAAATACGGTTTGCATCCTTCCTTTTTGCTAAACTACGTCCAATTAAATTCCTTGACCGTTAACCAAATGTTTATCTAAGATTAGAAAAAAAAACAGAATGTTTTCCCAATGTATATTCTAAAACACTCTGTTTTCATTTTGTCTACAAAGAAAATAAAAAAAAAAACATGACAAAAATATTTAAAAAAAGTAATTTAAAATTAGTTGAAAGATCCTGTAATTCATAAAAAATGGTTCCCTACCTTTTTCCAACTCACGATTACCAACTGTTTAATTTGCCAAACTGTTTCATTTCCCGACTCGCGATTTTCTATGAAACCATTTTTTTCGGAACTTTCATAAAACAAACCCAACCTACTGTAATTTATTGAATCAGGCGTTACTTTGCGGAGGTCCATATCAATGAACTAAAAGAATTTCTTTGCTCACACGCGACCTGTTCGATGGCTAAGTTTATGCAAGATATTCGCGTGTTCATTCAGTTCCTCCACCTCCAAACTGTAAGAACACACACAAATCACACAAACCCATCTATCACCACCACCACAATACACTGACGCGTTTCAAACTCAACCAAAGCTCATCTTCAGAGCAACACAACCGTACACCATACTACCAGGCCCCTGTACTACAAAAGTTACAAGTGCTACAATTCTACAAAATTGTAACATTTTACTAAGAGAAAATATACAATTTTGTAGAATTGTAGCACTTGTAACTTTTGTGCTACAGGGGCCAGATGTTAGACTAATAAACTACAATAAACGTTATAATTTGTCACTGTTACTCCTTCAGTACCCACCTGGTCTATATTTTTTCTTAAGCAAAACTACCCACAACATATTAATAAATTTCAATCGTCATAATTATAAAACTACCTTGAATTCTTATTTATTTACTGTAAAGGCATGTTTTATTAATCCTAACTGTTATTGCTGAAATTAGACCCAAGCTAGCAAGGGAGATGGTACTTTTACCTGTTCATGAACACGCATATCTTGCAGAAACTTAGCTATCATAAGGTCGCGGATGAGCAAATAAATTATTTTAGTTCACTAACCTACACACTAGTGTTCTATGAAAGCATAAGAAAATACACTGAGAAAAAATTTTCGTTTCGGAGAAAATTGAAAGTTGGGAAATGAAACATTTGGCAAAAAATAATTAAGAACCCGATAAAGAATAGCGCAACTTTTTATTCGGTTCATGTTTGAATGAATAAATAAATAAACTATTTGTGAGAATTGTGGTTCTATTAATTTTTTAAGTAATATTTCATTTTCATCCATCACGAGCCGCTATTTTATAAAATTAGGCATAAGTTAATTACATATTTTTTGTTACATTACAAACATACATCTACTATACATGTTTTTCATTAGGTATAAGCTATGAATAAATAAATCTCATAATCTTCATTCTTCTTATCACCTTTATGCTGATGATCTACAAATTTATTCCCAAGGCATGCTTGCTGACCTTCTGTCGGTTACCATCGAATCCATTAACCTGGATTTGACAAAGATCTTAAGGTGGAGCCAACGATATGGCCTAAAGGTTAACCCGACGAAGACCCAAGTCATCTTTATTGGCACCTCGAAACTGCTCCCAAGGGTTGACTTTGTATCTTTGCCATCTGTATTTTTCGACGGAGTTCTGATACCATTTGCCGATCAGGTAAAAAGTATGGGTGTTATTTTGGACCGCACTTTGTCATGGTCTCCGTATGTGAGTGAGATTAGCAGGAAGGTGTTTGCTGCGATGGGATCCCTAAGACGCCTTCAGAATTTCCTTCTATTTGCTACGAAGGTTGCGCCTTCACAGACTTTACTGCACCCTATTTTCGATTATGCTGACATTTGTTATCCCGATATTTTAGAAGAGCACTTGAATAAACATGAGCGAATTCAAAATCTGTGCATTCGGTTGATATTTATTTGGCCTACGTAAATATGATCATGTTTCTTATTTCCGATCACAGCTCAAGTGGCTCCCTATCCGCTTTTGCCGAAACTCTCATATTCTCCATCTTCTCTACGGCATTATCTTCAACCCTGCAATTCCTTGCTACCTCAAAACGCGATTAAGCTATGTTACTTCTGTTCGTTGCTCTCAGAACTTTCTCCTTACTGTCCCTCTTTCAAACTCTAAATTCTATGTTTATTCTTACACTGTCCAGGCCACTCGGTTATGAAACTCCCTCCGATAGACTTGAGGCGCGCAAAGCCATTGCCTATCTTTAAGTTTATGCTTAGAGAGCACTATCTGTCATCTTGCGTGTGAATATTATAATTAGCTTATTTATATATTTTTATGGTATCTATCTACGTATGTGTATTGTATGTGTTAGTTTTGTGTATTCTTGATATTGTTCTAATCTACTGTAAATCGCACCACCTGCTAAAATTTATTCCGTACTTTTGTCCATTGTAAAGATCGCTCTGAAGCGATAAGGCCGCCTATTGCTTACCTTAGAAAATCTCTATGTATATACCTGTGTTTTCTGTACTGCGTACTGTGTTAGTGTGCAATAAAGAGTTGTATTGTAAATTATTACAAGTCAGGTAGCAACCTATTACTATTGTACCGTTTTGTCAAACTTTGCTAAAAGTGCCTCCGAAGCGGTAACGTTTCGTGTGCTCTGTCTACCCCATTTGGGAATACAGGCGTGATGTTTGTGTGTGTATGTGATTTAACATTTTAAACAGTAAAATAATAGTCATAAAAATAAATATTTGTACCAGATGGCACAATTGTGCATACGTTAATTAGACCTACGTAAGCAGTGGATCTCTTCCGGTCAACCTTCGAGTGAATGAGTGAGGATGCCATTTAATCAACAGTCATATAGTTAAACCAATAAAGATTGTGAGCGATACTGGCAAAGGCACGTATTGCCACAATTTCAGACAGTGAAAAATAGTAATTATATCTAGAATGGTCTTACAGCCTTTAGCATTATCATTTTAATGTAGATACCCGTACATACTGTATTTGAATAAATAAATATGTATATTAAAGCAATTTATTCAGTACCTACTTACTAATATGATTTAATTATTTGCATCTTATCAGCCACTCAAATAATCAATATCTAAGAGAAGAAATTATCTATTATTGATAATGAGCTAGTCGTATTACTTCCCGTGTTGATATTTTATTAAAAGTTACATTAATCACGTCACTTTAATTTATAAACCTTTTCAGTTCATATTGATTATTAATATGCCTGTACAGTGTGGTACCCCTTAACGGGCACATATTAAAACTGACAATAATATATTGCATTACTAATTAAATTAAGATAAGATTACTTTGAATAGCTACACAATTCGACTTCGTAGAACTGTTTTCAGTGAAAAGCAAATACTGTGTAAGCATTGTAATCCTTCCTTACTATTATAAAGAGGAAAGTGAGTTTGTTTGTTTGTTTGTTTGTTACGCTTTCACGCCGTAACTACTGCACCGATTCCTATGAAATTTTGCATACGTCATATTAGAGGTCCAGAATAAATAATAGGATATTTTTTATCCCGAAAAAAATTGTCATTCCCAAGGGATGACCAAAAGGTTGTTTTTGTATTCTAACCGCTGAGCTGACTCTCCACTACATACTATACTACATAGACTATGAATGCACATTACACAAACGTTTTTTTAATAATGTGTTAAAAAGCATGCTTGCTCGCTTGCTGCACCATTTCTTGCATAATCACATGCTTGCTTACACGATTGCTTCCACGCTTGCTTGCATGCTTGCTTGCATGCTTGCTTGCATGCTTGAATGCAGGCTTGAATGCATGCTTACTACTAGCACTATTTCTTGCAAAATTTCATGCTTGCTTGCATGCTTGAATGCACGCTCGAATGCATGCTTGCTTGCACTATTCCTTGCATAATTACATGCTTGCTTACATGCTCACTTGCATGCCTGCTTGCATGCCTACTTGCATATTTGTTTGCCTACTTGCATGCCTGCTTGCATGTTTGTTTGCTTGCTTGCATGCTTGCTTGCATGCTTGCTTGCACTATTCCTTGCATAATTACATGCTTCCTTACATGCTTACTTGCATGCTTGCTTGCATGCTGACTTGCATGCTTACTTGCACGCTTGCTTGCATGCTTGCTGCATGCTTTAATGCATGTTTGCTTGCATGCTCGAATGCATGATTGCTTGCACTATTCCTTGCATAATTACATGCTTCCTTACATGCTCACTTGCATGCTTGCTTGCATGCTGACTTGCATGCTTACTTGCACGCTTGCTTGCATGCTTGCTTGCATGCTTGAATGCATGTTTGCTTGCATGCTCGAATGCATGCTTGCTTGCACTATTCCTTACATACTAACATGCTTGCTTGCATGCTAGAATGCAGCTTTGAATGCATGCTTGCTTGCATGCTCGAATGCATGCTTGCTTGCACTATTCCTTGCATAATTACATGCTTCCTTACACGCTCACTTGCATGCTTGCTTGCATGCTAGAATGCAACTTTGAATGCATGTTTGCTTGCATGCTCGAATGCATGATTGCTTGCACTATTCCTTGCATAATTACTTGCTTGCTTGCATGCTTGCTTACATGCTCACTTGCATGCTTGCTGGCTTGCTTGCTTGATTGCTTGCTTCTTTGAAATGTTAATGGTTAACGCGAGCGAAGCCGCGGGTATAAGCTAGTTATTTAATATCGCTACTGCTTGGTCCAAGAAACGTTATTATGGAAAAAGTTTGAAAAAAAATATAATTATAAATAGAACCGACTACAAAAAACCATGAAAATAATTGTCTACCACTGAAGTCGGTGCCTCAGCACGAGCCAGCTGGAGTGGACCTATAGTCGTCTACCTCACATACATACTATACGCGTATATTGGGCTTCAATCACTCCTGCTGGCTCGTGCTGAGGCACCGACTTCAGACTGGTAGATAAATATTTTCATGGTTTTATGTAATCGGTTCTATTTTATGTTATAATTTTTTTGCGCTTTTATTTGTATATAATCTAAGATTCAATAGTTTAATGTCAACTGCTCAACACCTGTTACGAAAGATTGCTTGTTCCGATGCAGAGATGTTCATTATTGAGGAGTCCTGGTGCTTCACCACCCATTCCATTTCACCATATACATTACGACGAGCATAAATTGCTTAGCAACAACTGTGTTAAAGAAATTGAAAATCAACCCGTGAAGTACTTGTTATTAAGTAGTAGCTTTGTTGGTTAAATGTGGTCTTCATCATCAGTTGACTTCACCAAATGATGATTTTCAAGAGCAAATGCTCGAGTTACTACTAAATATATCCAAATTACCATAGGTGTCTCTACAATATTTGAAGAGTTCCCTCGATTTCCTTAGGATCCAATCATCAGATCCAGATTTGGTGTTTATGGGACCTAATTCTGAGGTAACAAACCTCCTCCTTCTTTATTGAAATCGGTTAAAAAAATAACTCCTGATTATAATGTACCAGTTCACTGTGTCAAGAAATGCCCGCATGCCGATCAGATAACATACTGTAACCTAAGAGGTGCCACTCTGCATACGGGAAAACATGTTTAAACGTTTCTCACAGCCTATTAAAATCATGTAGTATTGCGCATGGTAACGTTATGTTTCCAATACGATCGATGAAAATAATAAACGTAGTTCGCTACAAGGAAAGCTACATTTTGAACGCGGTATCTGTGTCACACACAATCTATATGGTCCGAGACGGCCGAGCGGACGGCACGAAGCAGTCATCTCATCAAATCGTCACTAGACTAGATGCATGGCCATCATTATATAATGTTATACCTACAATTATATATTGCTGCCAAACACAAAAGTAACAAAAGTGGTGCAAACCACTTTAAACATTGTTTACAAAAATAAATCGCATTTTCTTAATTTGGTCAATCAACTTTTTAGTGGAGCTTGTTGTCATGGTAATTTCTCCCGAGTTACTTTTTAAAAGTATGATTTTATGAGGTACAAATCCACTAAAAGTTAGGACTTGTGACAATTTTATGGCAATTTATTCATGGCTCATCTCTTCAGTACGCTAATAGTATATACGTACATTACAAACATATTTCTAAGAAAGAGTATCACATGATGTCTCCTGAATTACCGGACAGAATAACATACTCTTAAAGGTCTCTACCCACTACTGCGTATCATGCTATGACCGTAATAGGAACGTGTCAGGAACGGAATGTCAAACGTATACATGACACGGGACGGCGATGTTTGGTTAGGAAACGTAGCTAGTGGGCATAGTCTCATACTTTTATTGAAAAGTGTCAGGCAAAAATATAATCTTCCTGACACGTTGCTATTACGGCCATGGTATGATACGGTGAAATGGGTAGAGACCTTAAAAGTTGACTGACCCATCACCCTTTCACACAAGACACGACCTTCAGCAATGATGACACCGATGAATAAGAAGAGAGATTACTAGCGCAAGGCAATAGTCGAAATCTTTTTTGTTGTTTTGTTTTACTTTCGTTTACATATAATTAAAAAAAAGTGCTAAGTTTGTGATGTCTTTCTTGACCCCTCTATTTTCCTTGTTTTCTTAAATTTTTAAAATCCAATATGCTTAGTTCCATGTAATTGTGACTTATTCGTGATCGCAACCAATAACTGAATTAGAAAAATTGGTGCCTGATCACCGATTAAAAATCATTGTGTGGACAAAAATAATACAACTTTGTAATTTGAGCCAATTTTTTTCCGATGCGGTTAGTGTAATATAAAGAGAGTTGTAAAAAATACATCCATACGTTCAAGAAACACACTGAATATCAATACAAAGTTGAATAAAACCCTAAATCCCTTTTAAAATATACAAAGTAAACATCCTCGATATAAAACATCTAACCGTTAGGTATTTTACGTTGGGCGCTAGATTTTGCTATCATTATTTGAGGTAAAAACTACTAAAACTAAACAAAAAACTAAGACTAAAGTTATGTTGACCGTCAGGAGAATTAAGTATTATTGTCTAAAGCTGTGGAATCAGAATAGTCTTCACCATTCTTTCTTTCACAGTCGTAGTAAATAACTATGTTGTGCGTCGGTGTGATGGGGTGACAGTTAAAATTGACCAATTGCGGGTAGTTCGAAGGACTCGCGCTACTAAGCAGACATGACACCCTACACCTCAAGGTGTTATTTATTACACTATCCAATTTTTTTAAACTCTAATTAGGAAATAGGAAGATGTATTTTTAGTTAGAAAAGATCGTAACCGATTTAAGGACTTATTATTAAACTTGCCTAAATTTAGTCATCCTAACTAGACTGCAAGAGAGGAAGGACGCTCCTGATTACACTATTCTAGTAAATTAGCTGTCTGTTTAATCTATGACTTTAAGTACATTTCTACACTAACCCTTTCGCTGCAGTAACAGTGACACATGAATAATACCAATTTCTTAACAATTAACCATAATTCAGATCTATTGTCAAGAAGACATTAATATCAAAGGCGTATTATAAAGTTAATGATTATATCATGGACAGGGATATTTGGAAATAATTCCGATCCGCATTAGCGATCCCTTCAAATAGCGAACCTACTGTGTTAAAAATAAAGTTGTGTTAAATACTTGTGATGTATACATATCATTTAATAATATTGTAAATCTGTTTAAAAAAATATATATATACCTCGTTGAGTTTCTTGCCGGATTCTTCTCAGCAGAGGTTTTTCCGAACCGTTGGTAGATTTTTTTTGACGTTCATAAGTGCTTGTTATAGCCTAAATTGAATAAAGATATTTTGACTTTGACTTTGACTTTGAATGTTTCATACACCAAACTTTGTGGGTATGTAAATGTTGCTTCATAATTAATTTGTGAAGTGTGTAGTGCAGAGGAATGCCTCTCAAATAATTGCCACCACTGCTTATACCCAACTACAATTTCTAACCAAATAAATAGATACCAAATATTGTACCCGTGTAGCTAGACTCGAACTGGCGTCGTCAGAACTTCGGCCATGTCACTCCTTTAGTAAGTATGTAAATACTATTTACTACATTACAATTTTAAATGAAATTTTATAAGTCTGCATGGCATGCTTTAAGCGAATCTAGGTACTTGACTGAGGAGCAACAATAACTTGTCAATTACTTAAGTATTAAGACGACCGGATGGCCTGGTTAGAGAACCTGCGCGCTACCTACTACGAAACTCGAAACTCGAAGTTCGTATCGTACCGTCCCTCTCGCTCTCGTATTAAATAGTATAAGAGTCAGAGGGACCGCACGACACGAACTTCGATTTTCGAGTTTCGTAGTAGCCCTACTGACTACGAAGCTTGAGGTCCCGGTCCCGGGTTCGATTCCCGGCCGGAGCAGATATTTGTATGAATAATACGAATGTTTGTTCTTGGGTCTTGGATGTTTAATATGTATTTAAGTATGTATATATCTATATAAGCAGTCAGTAGTTAGTTTTAAATATTTTTAATTATAAATATGTATGTTAGTCTGTAAGGTATTTATTGTATGGGCCATGTTGCCTGAAAGAAATGAATTTATTATTATTATTATTTATCCGTTGCCTAGTATTCATAGTACAGTCAACGTCATAAATAAATGATCATTTCCGTACCTTGTCGCTTTCAGTCGTTACACAATTTCGTATGGCTTTTCAAAAATGACGTTAAAGTGACAAGGTACAAAAGTGATCACTTATTTATGATGTTGACTGTACGAGCTTTGCTTACTTTGGAAGTGGTGTCAAGTGTCCGATTAATATTTATTTATTATTATTTATTTACTTCTAAATTAATAAAAAATGTGGTATGAAAAATACAAACATTGGAACATAGAATAAAAAAAATATATATTATAATACAAACGTAAACTTACCTAACGGAGATACTTATTAATGTTATTCTGAACATTGCGGAGATGTGATGGTGGTACAGAAGAGAGGATGCCTAATTGATGAATAAATGGATGACGTAGAGTTATGAGTAACGAATTTGCCCTTGTATCCATACTTCCATACTTATCCATACTATCCATACTAATATTTACTATATTTACTTTTACTAATATTATAAATGCGAAAGTAACTCTGTATGTCTGTCTGTCTATCTGTCTGTCCGTCTGTCTGTTACGCTTTCACGCCAAAACCGCTGAACCGATTTGGATGAATTTTGGTACAGAGATAGAATAGACCTTGGGAAAGAACATAGGCTATCTTTTATCGCGAAAAAGAGGCTTTAAGGGGTTGAAATAGGGGACGAAAGTTTATATGGTGGAAGTTCGTCGCTGTCGAAGATAAAACCATGAAACTTGCCATTTCGGCATTTTCGGCACGTGATTAAGAGATAAATAGACATTTGTTCACGCGTTTTTTTTATTCTTTCTGTGAGGGGGTAACATAGGGGATGAAAGTTTATATATAAAGATCGTCATTGTCGAAGAGAAATCGATGGTTCTTTATGAAACTTGGCATTTGGGCACTTATAAAAAAATAAATAGATATTTGTTCAAGCGTGTTTGAAAATTTTACCTGCGAGGGGATGAAATAAGGGATGAAAATTTATATGGAACGTCGTCATTATCACAGATAAATCAAAGAATCTTTGTGTTTAAGTTTTCGATAAGAACTAAAAAAAATCGGTTCAATTAACTTGGACTCGCGCATCAAGGGTTCCGTACGTAGGTATTTATGAATATCCAGTGTTAGCAGAGCCTATTTTAAGCTTATAAGCAAAATGTACGCAACGTGGGGTAATTTTAGATGGCTTATTGACATAGACAGTCAGAAATTAAAAATTATAATTTTCAGATTTTTCTTATTTATTGTGCTATACGAGCTACCTTTATGCAAAATTCCAAGTTTCTAGGACGGCTGTCCTGCTGCCGGCTGCCGGCTGGCAGTACCTACCCTATAACTTTTTCTGTTAAGGCGATTTGTATGGAAACACCTTTTTAATGACTGTAGCTTTTGATTGCCTCGACCTAGTTAGAGGTTTGATTTTTTCACAGCTTTCGGGACTATTGACCTGAGTTCAACTCGATACCTATACCTACTCCGCGCGTTTACGATATAAAGGGTCTTGACAGACAGACGGACGGGTTCGGGAAGGGTTCAATTTTTTCCTTTTGAGGAACGGAACCCTAAAAAACATTTGTTCCGGTGCTTTTCAAGTTTCGACCTATTTACTTGAAAATATGGGGATGAAAGTTCTTAAGGAATTCCAAACAAATTTAAGTACTATAAGTATATTTATCGGAAATATGTGCTATGCTTAGTAAAAATGCCGTTTTAATTATAATCCCACCCTCCGAACTTACAATAAAGGACGTAAGGTGTCAAGAGTTCACTATGAAGAATTAGTCCTTTTGTGTTGGCAGGGTAGAATACACGTCGTATTGCTAAAATGTAGCTACCCGAAAAATATTGAAGTATGTTTTACTAAAGAACATCGGATGGATGGAGGAACAAAAAAAAAAGTTTATATTTATAGCAATGTATTAGGTTAAATAGGTTATTTTCGGTAAACCGTAAAAGCTTCTATGTATTGGCAGAATAGTAACCTAAATAATAAATTATATACTTCCCAAAGTGTGGAATAGTACCACGCGGACGAAGTCGCGGGCAAAAGCTAGTAAACAATAAAATTAGTTCTCTCCTACACTAAGTATAAGTACTAGAAGTAACATTACAACCTAGTTCAGTATCGGCCAATACCTAATTAAAGAGACCATTCCACTGGATACAGTTTGGTAGTGAAAAATAGCAAAATCAGTCTCATGGGTTTCCCATCAGTTCAGTCGACTATAATTATGTATTCATAGGTATACTTACAGCTTTATTTAGTGCTACAGTGTGATTAACAGACGAGCGATTGATACGTAGAAACGGTATGCGTTATGCATGTAGGTACCGTTGCAACGGATTCCGCGTGTGCGCATCATAACAGCGAGCTCGTAATGGATGACAGAATAGAACTGACTGACGTGCATTTTATCGTCTGAAGTCTGTAACTCTGTTAAGTAGCTAAGTTCAACAGTCGGGACATCTATTCAAATCGTTAACAACTCAAAAATTCTTAGTACCTAATGAGTCTCGACTGTTGAACTTTAAGTTAGCTGCTTAACAGAGTTCTTGACCACTAGACTTGTTGTATTCTTTTAAATGTTTTTAAGGCATTCGGGGTTTTTTTTTTAATTAAGTCTCAAAAATATGAAATGTCAGAAAGGAAAGCTTTGAGAACCAAGTTAAAAATATACATGGGAACTTTTTGCACTTGCGTTTTAACGTCAATATTATATTTTTTTTCTAAAAATTAAAAGATAACTGTTCGGATATTGCTATTCATTCCATAGAAGAATTCATTAAGTTCCAAAAAAATACTGTCTTGTGTGAGCAAAATGAAATCAAAACTTGTCAAGTGGTCAGTATTACTGTCGTTTGCTACAACCGTCAAGTGGGAAAACTGACATAGCAGTAAAAGAAGCAATTTACTCTCAAATGTCTACACATTTAGGCTAGTCTAAACTTAAATCGGATATATATTCCCGATCCGATATCATATTGTCAGTGTTCACTATATAGTCGCTAGTCCATACATAATTAAAACTGAATCGAGTGAGCACAATATTTGCAATGTTTGTGCTTCATTAAATGTATATCGGCTTTGCTTTGCTAGCGATATCACAACACGAGCGATAGTCCGTATACAAATTCAAGTTTAATAACTACAGAACACGATAGCGTTAACATCGATAAGTAGGTAAGCTAATTATGGTCCTAATAACCTTAACGGTCCTTGTATAACCTCAGAGCAAATAAAGTAAGACAGAATATTGCAAACAATAAAGTAAGGCCTAGTGAGGCAAGATAAAATACGCCTGTACCTAAATCCCCCGTACGTACCCGTGCATAAATGCGTAGGGCAACCAAGCTGCTTCGCGAAGTTTGATTGCACTATGTGCGTGCAACTATATGCACGGTGAGGCACACCAGTTTTTCGGGCCTCATTTTGTGATTCGCAGAATTCCGTCTTTACTTTTTATTTGTTTCGTGTTTATAACATTTATAAATTCTAAGCGTCTACGTAATCTACGAGTACGTAAGGAAAAAGAACGCAAATCCTCTGTGATCATTATGATAATGTAAAAGTAGATACTGAAAACATCTCAAAAAGTAGAAAAAGACGTCAGAAAAACATTATAAAGAACACAATAAATCAAAACAGCGTACTCTGTTCTTCGAACAATCAAATCAGCTGCTGTGGTAACCAAACGACGTTTATTGACAAGCTGACCGAAGATGTAATCATTTCTATAAATAAAGTTCTCTGGTTATGATGTAATATATAGGCAACTTGTTGGTGGATGACCGCTAAAAGCATTTGCTAGGCAAGAATCGTCATTTCATACACGAAACACGAGATGAAAACAGTTGAATATTTTGGTTGAAATATTTTGTTTTTGTGGTAAATTATTTGCTACGGGCGCTAGCCCTTCAAACAAAGCTAATCTTTGGCACCGCGCCAGTGTGGGCGGCAACGACTGCCGCGTGGCTCATATATAATGGAAAGCTCGGTACTTTGCCAAATAGCTGCGAGATCGTACAGGTACCCATACAACTCGATAAATATAAATAGGTACACAACACAATCTCACTACATCATCCCAACAAGAAAAACCCCGTTTAGCTTAGCGGAAGATAATAATAATTTTCTCGCATGTAACTGGATCTTTGTTAAAACGACTAATCTTTGATACAGACACAAACAAACTGAAAATCATAAATAACATTGTACGGTCAAAGACTTTAACTCATGAGCCACCACACCATGGAACCCTTCACAGTAAACGTCATAGTGACATCGCATTAATTAACAATGAAAATCGTAATGACTTTTCCTTTGAAAAGGTTCCATGGTGGCTCATGAATAAAGTCCTTGACCGTACCACAAAACACATACAGGAAACGGTGACGCGCACTTTCCCTGATTCCCTCTGCTAAAAAGTACGACATGCAATGATCATTTTGATTTGATCATGGGAAGTGCTTAGTTTGCCGTGCGTTTGCTGTTCCCAATTTTAAGTCGATGTCGTTTTGGTATGGATTTGCGGGAATGGAACAAGTTAGTTTTAACATAAAGTTTGGATGTTCTGAGTTCTGGCAAAAACGTGTAATGCAAAAATAAGCTAAAGGCCCTTTCTTCCTTGTGCTTTCGGCATTGTACCTATACTCATAGATATTTATGTCTTAATACTACCTATAAACTCATAGATATTTATGTCTTAATACTAACATAATATCAGTAAGTCATTTAATTCGCTCCTATTATGTCAGTTTTAAGACTGGCTAAAATATGCGAAGTATCGCTCACTCACCTCGCTTTTTGTCGCCTGTCATCAGCTGCTACGGCGAAATCTCTTTGTCTTTGACAAATTGAGTTTTCTTCATCGAGTCCTGGGTTCCGAGTTTCTTGTGAGCCCCAGGTACCAGGTAACGACGCGAACTT
This sequence comes from Choristoneura fumiferana, assembly GCF_025370935.1. Classification (NCBI taxonomy): domain Eukaryota; kingdom Metazoa; phylum Arthropoda; class Insecta; order Lepidoptera; family Tortricidae; genus Choristoneura; species Choristoneura fumiferana. The sequence goes on along the minus strand of NC_133472.1, from coordinate 29,213,449 downwards.
GCGAATTCGTATGCGCGGTCATTCTCCCTGCGTTTGCTCCCAATTTTGTCGTGGAACACTTAAGTAAATTTCTTTTCGGCGTGTTAATACTAACATAATATCAGTAAGTCATTTAATTCGCTCCTTAAACACTTAATTTCTTTTCTATTATGTCAGTTTTAAACTGGCTAAAATATGCGAAGTATCGACATATTAAACATATAGTGAGCTCACTCACCTCGCTTTTGTCGCCTGTCATCACTGCTACGGCGAAACTCTTTGTCTTTGACAAATTGAGTTTTCTTCATCGAGTCCGGGTTCCGAGTTTCTTGTGAGCCCCAGGTACCAGAACGATCACGAACTTGCGAATTCGTATTTTCAGAATTAGTTGAATGCGTAATGCCATCTTTGGTAGTCTCACCCTCCGTACTATTTGCAGAGTTTTCTTTCTGTAAATAACATATATATGAAATATAAAGATACTGAGAGGTAGAAAATCTGGCCCTCAAATGTATGCAGTAATAGGTAATTTTGTATACTTTGTGGCCAAATTTTGTGCCGCTGATTATATAAAAAAAAACAGTTCACTAATTAAAGAAACTCACTTGTACTTCGTCACTCCTCTTGATCCAGATATCTTCAGAACTAGTAGGTGTTTCATCCACGGTAGATCTTATTTCTATCAGACTACTATCAAAATATTTTTTGTCAAGATGGAGATTCTGTCCGGGAAATATAGAGCGCACACTCGGCCTTTGTTCTTCTACCCCTTTGGTCCCAAAATGTACAGTGTGAGCATTATGTATTTGAGAACGAAGAGCTTTTTCTACAACTGGAGTTGGGAGCGGCGGTTCTGTAGTCGTGACTAAGAATTTGTGACGAGCTCCCATTACTGTTCTTTTTGGTGGGCTAACAGCTTCACCTGAAGCAGTCTTGCGTTTAGGCGGCAGGTTATCGGCATTAATCTTTTTTTTCGATTCCTCAACACTATCACTTGAATCGTGTTCCTTGGATGACTTAGAACTACCTTCGCAGGCCGCTTCTGGGCATACATCTAAAGGCCAAGCCAAAAGTGGCAGATCATTATCTTTTTTCTCATCATCTTCATCTTCTTCTCGACATTGTGACAAGCGGCGTCGCTCCGAATATGGGAACGGAGAGTTCGAGTTTGGGTTTAAACTTGAAAGGTTATTGCAGTGATTCATAAAATAATGCTGAAAAAAGCTGTCTGTTTCCGGCGTATCATTGCTATCGCCCTGAATGATGTCCTTGAGAGCTGCGAGAGATGTGATGGTGTTGTAGTTGATTGCGTTGACCAGGTCATCGCTGTCGGTGGAGCTGCCGGACGCGCTCTCTTCGTCCGCCAGCTTGCTCATCTGTCGGCAAACCTCATCTAACGATTTGTCTGACTGTTTGCTTTCCGTTTTCTTTTTCTTTTCATTCTTGCGCCCTTGTTTCTTTACCTTTACGTCACAAGTTGTTGTTGCCGCCTCGGAATCCATTGGACAGCATGCGTAAATATTATAATTGTCGTAGCCAAAACTTAACGAGGTAAATAAAATAAAGTCTAAGGCACTTGTTACTTTTAGGGTAACTAAACAGTCACAACACATTAAAAGTCACATGATAATATTTTTATCTTGAAGGCATTTGTTAGGTAATATCGTACATAGGCTCTTGATACTCGTCACCGAACATGCACCATGGCGGTGTTGCAGTCGCGCAAATACTTTTCCACAAACATTTCACAAACCTGAAAGGAGAAGAATTCATAATATTAATCCTGCATGTACCGACTTATTTAATCTGGCTAATACAGAGTTTCGTTGATAATAAATTGCCGTCACGCTATTTACCTACTTGAGAGTGCATGAAATATAGGTAATATTATGGAAATTAGTAATAATGTATTGTGTAACGTCATGGTATCATTTAAGCTCACGTGAGACATATTAAACAACTCAACACACGATAATATGTATGACTCTTATTATATGTCAGGAACAGTTCGAATAGTAGTGTTAATACGTTTTAAGGATTTCTGCAAAACCAGTATATATTTTTATTTTATACAGACAAATGAGAATGATATATGTATACTTAATACCTTTAAACGAGACTTAGGTATATTTCCTCAAGATATCTCAAATGACTGTCTCGTTTTATAGAAGATTAATGATCAATGAAGTACAGTCAGCATGAAAAGTAGCTGTACACTTTCGTATTTTGTCGTTTTACAACCACGTACTGAACGCCATGCAATGCAAGATTGTCAACGTGTCAATGCGACAGAGTAAAAAAAACCAGCCAAGAGCGTGTCGTACACGCCCAGGATAGGGTAGATTTTTAAAAATCTAATAATACTCTTCTAATAATATTTTATACCTTAGGCTGCTTTTTACACTAACTACTAATAATTCTCAAGTAATCTTAGCCGCTATCATTTTCCTTGTAAATTTGAGTTTTTCACCCAACAGTTTAGATTTTAGAGGGGTGGGACGCTCAAGTTCAATTAAAATTTGCACTTTAAAGTAGAATATTTCGCAATCAGATCACTGAATAGAAAATTTTTCCCCCAATGGTTTTAAAAGACCTTTCCAACGATACCCCACAATATAGTCGAGATAAAAAAATCACTCCCACTTTACGTCTATGGGAGGCTTTACCCTTTATCCTAGTTGACTAAGGAACCCTAAAAAGTGATCCTCTGCTTTTGATACCGACTGTACCGGACTAACGAAACCTGTATCAGAATAGAGTCGCCTGAATAGTTAACCCTTTTCCAGGCCCCGCGAATTTAGTTGAGCTACCACAAAATAAATCATAGTTTTACGTTGTTTACCTATGAGGGATTAACTTAAAAACGAATGATATTTTTAACGGATTTAAATGATTCTGTACCATATTGTATATTTAGTAAGGTCGAATATTTGTGTACATTTATGTGGTTACTATGTATATGCACTATGCCTGGAAAAGGGTTAAATGTGCAAAATATGATGGCCGTGTTCCACAACGGATTTTAGTTGATAATACTTATCATGCCAGCCCACTTTATCGTCAAATTATTTTCCTGTTTGCTCTCTTGTTATTACAGTCCAGCCGTTGTCAATCATCTACATACACTTATACACTTTGCCAATAGGATTGTGTTCGCATTTTGACCACCCACACCACTCCGTTATATCTAATAGTGGCTTTACTGGTACTGCTAGGTCAGGTCGGTATCCATATTGCAGCTTAACAGATATGTGTTAAAATTATTTTTAACAACACATCCCGATAAGTATCAAGCCATTTAAATATTTGCTCGTACTTATACGGTTCTTCTAGGGCAGTACGTGCGGCTATCGCACGCACAATTCAGTTGTATTCACTTGCGATAGCTGGAAGGGGTACAAGTTAAGTGCAGTCACCAGCAGCAATATCTGGAGCGCTACCATGAGTTTCGAAAATCGAAGTTCGTATAGTACCGTCGCTCTCACTCGCGAATGTTAGTGTCAGCGGGACGGCAAGATACGAAGTTCGAATTTTACACTCCGTGGGCCTGACACAAGAAAGCGTGCGTATCCAAATATGTGATACAACTCTATTTGTAGGGCCGGTAGGATTATTGCACACTTAGCTGTGGCAGATATTAATGCAGGTGACTGTATAACTAACGGCTCGTTATCAAGCGCAGGCCTTGTTGTCTAACGCACTTAGGATCACGATCGTTTTCAAAACTTCTTTCTATTACACGGTATAAGATGAGGGTAGAAAGAGACGGTGAATAAGATCGTGAACGTCAGAACGTTGAACAATACGGCCACTGGACGAGATAATGCATAATATGTATACTGAGCGGCAAAAAATCTGGCCCTCAAATGTATGGCAGTAATAGGTAATTTTGTATGTAGAGTGGGTCAAATTTTGTGCCGCTGAGTATACCTACTGATAATCACTGACAAAGGAAGCACACATTAAATTGCAAATATCTGTTTAAATTAAACCAACTTATTCTTATCTTCGATCCACAGCACGCTAGATCTCGCAGGTAGAATGCTTAATGCCCCAGCGGGCATTAACTGCGAGATTGCATGCTTGAACGAGGCCACGAATGCCTGGCTTGGCTAGCTGGACCGTCCAAATCTCCCGTCCAAACCACATAGGCAAAGGGCCTGGGATATAATAGTTTCCGTCACCACCTTACAGACATTAGTAGAACCTTCAACAGGCAGGGACCGGGCCAGACTATTAGCTGTATCCAAGCCAGAATCTGGTTACTAGCTCCATGCATACCCCTCGCCCAACACTGGAACTTTTATCGGCACAGACACTACGCATAGCTGTTGGTCTCCGGCTGGGAGTTGGGATCTGCGCAAGTCACAATTGTGTTTCTTGTGGGGCTCCAGTGGACGGTCTCGGCCACCATGGCCTCTCCTGCTCCTCGGGCGCCGGCTGCCTGTCCCGCCACGCCGCTCTCAACGACATTCTCAGAAGGGCGCTCGTTAGTGCCAACGTTCCCGCTGCTCTGGAGCCCCAGATTGTACGGAGCGATGGCAAGCGCCCTGACGGAATGTCGTTGATACCCTGGAAGACTGGCCGTGCGCTGGTGTGGGACGCTACCTGTACAGATACCCTGGCGGCGTCCTACCTACCAGCAACTACCAAATGTGCGGGGGCGGCGGCAGACGCCCGGGAACGCCTCAAGGTCACAAAATATAGCTGTCTCGGTGCCCAATATCATTTTTTTGCTTTCGGCGTCGAGACTCTAGGTCCTTGGGGTAAGGGTGCGCTGGAGCTACACAGGGAGCTCAGCAATAGGTTAAGGGAGGCAACAGGCAACCCTCGCGCCAGCAGCTTTCTCGCGCAAAGAATCTCAATCGCAGTTCAACGCGGGAATGCTGCCTGCGTGATGGGCACCACACCATGCCAAGAGGCCAACCTCTCTTTTTTAATTAAAGTTTTAGTTATTTTCATTTAATAGTTGTTTTAGTCCTATGGATATTTTGTATTTTCTTAATAAAAACTTATGCTAAACTAGGTATATTCAGTTATCTATTTATAGTACTTTACTTATCTTATCAGCACTTATATGCTCTTTAATTAATAATATAATAAAGAGGGAAACTTTTTGTGTGTTTGTGTTGTGTGTATGCGTGCGTGCTTGCACAGGGGGCAACAGTCAGTTGAATATAAGTAACAAGTTGACTGCAAATTTGTAAAATCTGTATGTTGAATTTTCGTGTTCAAATCCTCGTGTCATCGCGGAATACATAATAACAAGCTCACTTAAATAAATAGCTCTTGCTTCGACACAATAAAGTGGAATTTCGGTTGCTCAGCTCTAATTTTCTTAAAGTATTTAATATTTACCTAGAAGTTGCCTCTCTTCTATTGTATATTACATTCTTTCCGACTATACAAGGGATGCCTTCTTTAAAAATAATAAACCGAAATGGGTATTAAATTATAATAATGTACTAGCTTCGCACATGTAAATCAGTATTTAGGCCTAGCAATTGAATTACATTCTGGGGTTTCACAAATATTATATTGTGAATATCATTACATACTAATATTATAAATGTGGAAGTTTGTGAGTGAGTGAGTGAGTGAATGAGTATGTTTGTTATTTCTTCACGCTGAAACGGCCCAACGGATTTGGATGAAATTTGGCGACAAGTTAGTTTATAACCTGGATTAAAACAAAGGATACTTTTTATCCCAATACTCCCACGGGATAGGGATAAAATCTCGAAATAACAACCGCTGGGCATAGAGTCATGAAATTTGGTATGTAGGTAGCTGGACGTCTGGAATAACACATAATATACTTTTTATTTCGATGTTCCCACGGGATAGGGATAAAATCTCGAACTAATAATCGCTGGGCTTAGAGTCATGAAATTTGGTATGTAGATATCTGGACATCTGGAATAATCCACAGGTTACTTTTTAGATAAAAATAATGGAATATCCCATGGGAATATCGAGATCGATATTCCCACGAGATAGGGATAAAATCTAGAAATAACAACCGCTGGGTTTAGAGTCATGGAATTTGGCATGGGTGTTGTAATTTAACGTCAATGAAAACCACGATGTAATTTTAAGGAATTCCCACGAGAATTTAATAAAATCCCGGAATTTCAATTCAACTGCTGTATCCAATGATTTACGCGGGCGAAGCCGCGGGTAAACGCTAGTATTATAAATGTGAAAGTTTGTGAGTGAGTGAGGTGAGTAGGTTTGTTACTCTTTCACGCTGAAACGGCTGGACGAATTTTGATGAAATTTGGTATGTAGATAGCTCGACATCTGGAATAAAATATAGGCTACTTTTTATCTCGACCTTCCCACGGGATAGGGATAAAATCTCGAAACAACAACCGCTTTCGAGTCATGAAATTTGACATGATTGTTTTTAATGTAAAGTCAATGAAAAGAAAACCACAATTTAACTTTCGGGAATTCCCACGGGAATTAATAAAAATCCCGAATTTTTAATGCAGCTGCTGGACCTAATGATTCACGTGTGCGAAGCCGCGGGTAAACACTAGTATAACATAATACTAATAATACTTCCATGATCTCAGGTAGGTACAGGACAGGCACATACACGGCACCGAGTCAGTTTTGATTGTTAGATAATATGAGGTTGCATGGTCCCTTCTCCACTCACAGATGCTCTAGTACAGTTGGTGTCCTAACATAACTATCCACTTTTCTACTTTTCTATACAACTAGTATGAAAAAGTGGATACATAAGTTAGGGAACCAACCATACATCCTTTAGGAAGGTCATTTATACTTATGTGTACATGTTCTTTGACATACCTACAAGTTGTTGTGGACACTAATAGAGTGCCACATACCAATTACTGTTTGTACACATTTCTATTGACCTACTCTAAGCAACTGTTTTAAGGGTCACATGCTTCAATTTTATTGAAGACTATATCTTTAAGTATGCATTTATATTGAACTAGTGTTTACGGGCGGCTTCGCATACGTAAACTATTCAAGTTGGTAGTTGCAATTGAAATTCTGGGATTTTACAGAATTCCCCAGGGAAATCCCAAAGTTTATATTGTGGTCTTCATTGAGGTTTTGTTAAGAACAAATGTCCAAAATTTCAACTCTACACCCAGCGGTTGAAATTTCAAGATTTTATCCCTATCCTGAGGGAATATCAGTATAAAAAGTATCCTATGTTCTAATCCAGGTTATAAATTAACTTTTTTCCAAATTTCATCCAAATCTGTCAAGATGTAACAAACATACCCACTCACTCACAAACTCGCATTTTTATTATTAGTAGGATGGTATATATTTTAAATACTTTTGTAAGGTATTTTTCAAACGAACAATACTGTGATACCATTGTCGTGTGCCTACAGATTCTGTTCAAAAATGCTAAGTGAATGTGACTAAATAGGTACAAACAGTAGTAAAGCATTGATTAGGTGTGACATGTAAAACAAAAATAAAATAGAGACATGAAAAGCTGGTTAACCAAAGACAAAGATTATGAAATCACACTATGTTAAAACAATAATTTTCAATACAAAATTGGAGCTAAATTCTTTGCTCAAGTATGTAGCTAGTAATGTACGAGTAGCTAGCTGGTGGCCTCACTGTCTAATCAATTTTATAATATTTTATTCTTTATGATGTGTATTTAATTTAGACTTGGGAAAACATACAAAGATTTTAAGCTGGTACTGAAAGAAACTAAGATCAAAACACCTGCAAGTAATGCAATTGATAATGGCAGAATGCTAAATTGGCCTCAATTAACACATTGCTCAATTAACATATTACTTACAGGTGTGCAGACTAAGGACAGTTACACCCATACATACAACACATTAATAAGAGAGATGCGACATGGAATTAATTATAACGCATACGCCTCGTCCTTCAAAACTATACTCATACACAAAATGACTTTTCCCACCCTCTGCAGTAATATAATATTTTGTCACAATGGAAAAAAATAATAGTAATTTTAACTATTAAGGTGTGTAACTTTTTGGCCTTTACCCTAGTATAATTAGTGACATTTTTACATAAATACAAATAAATAAGAATTATATGTTATTTGTGTACGTTTTAATTTTTGATGATGATATGATAGGGATGTTAATTAAGTGTAATAGATATACATGTGTATATACATAGAATTAACTAATTATTAATTAATATGTGTATGTATATGTATAGAATTAACATCCCTCAGCAAACTTGTTTATCATTGCTTATCTACAATTTAACCAACCAACAATGTCTATTTTTGCGTTTTAACTGGTTTAAGATCAGTGATAATAAAAATAGTCTCAATAATTTACGAAAGTGAAATGATGTCTTAAACATGATCAGTAGGTATTTAAACACAAACGTGTTGCTCGGTTCTTCAATTTAAGGACTGCTTAATGAATTATATACTTGAAACAGAGGTTCGTAAATTTTAGTCACCTGCCAACTTCAATACTCAGTAGTTACTAGAAAAATGGCAAGTAGTCAAATTGGCAATACAAATGCAGTCAAAACCACGTGTTGTCGTCATTTGGGTCAGGAATAAAGCTTATACACGTATCTGGACTTTATCTACAGGGAGTTCGAATATTAGGAATTTATGTTTCGCATAAGAGACGTGACCAATTAATTACTGCAGTACTTACGTACCGTAAACACATCAATGCCGTACACGAAACTTAGTTCTAACAGTTAAAAATCCATCACAAGCATAACATCCTTATACACGTTTTTAAATGTAGCAGTTTAGTAAGCGTTTGACTTTACGGGTAATTAATAATAAAATGTAAAATTTTGTAATCACTCACACGGAACACTTCAGTTGACAACTGATCTGATGTCTGTCTAGGTCAGTCAGTCAGTCAGATTTCTTTTTTTATTTTGTGGATTTTATGGCCCGGCTTCTTGGTTTTTGCGACACCATAGACTATATGAAGGAAGCTTGCGTTGGCTCGTGTTTATGTAGGATTGCCATACGTCATTATTTGTCCTAATAAGGGCTATCGTTTTTTGTCTCACTAGATGGCGCACTGTTGCATGCGGTTTTTAAGTGTGGCTTTCAGTCTGTTATTACGGGCGTTAAAACAAAGTTTGGATTAAAATCATATTTAAAACACCTTAAAACCGTACCATAAAAATATCCAGCAACCACAGTGTTGCTTAGTCCCGTTTTGTTCGGAAAAAAAGGGAGGCCAAAAGTTTCCGAAAGACAAAACTGTCACAAAACACAGACAATCATTGCCCCGTAACGCATAATTGCCATAATTAATTTCAGGTTATGCAAAATATTCACAAAAAAAATCTTATTATAAATAAACCCGCGTAGCTCACCCAAAAACTATGAGATTTGACATTTCGGAGACCTCACGCTACACTAGCGCCTCTAGCGGCGAATTCATTCGCGATAGGCCTTGTCTATGCTACGCAGCCCATCTCTACGGTGCGGATGGCAACACCAGCGCGCGACACCCGCGCCCCTCCCTTCTTGACTCGGTTAGCTCACGCGGCGCGTCCGCTCTCCCATATTTTTAATTATATTTTTTTGTAATTTCGACTGATTAAAACAGTCTACCTATGTCATCCACAAGTTTTATTTAACTCAACATAGGGCTAGATCCCACAGCCCTCATTGTCCTGACATGTCAGGAATCTTGACCCTAGGATTGTGGCTGGATTTGGCAAATGTCAGAGCGTTTTCACATTTATCCCATCCGATATTTGTAACGGACGACGATGGACGACACCCGATAGCCGACACCAATTGTGCTGTTTTCACATATTATTTCCGACAAAATCATTCCGATACGGCTGGCTCAAAATGGCCGCCACGCATCGGGCTCTGCGCACACAGATACAATTTGATAGACGCATAGCACACACACAAAATTGAGACAATGTGAAAGACAGGTACATATTTCATACATTATACTTGCCCAGATATCGGTGTCGGACGACGATAGACGACATCCGATTGATCCGATAGCCGACACCATGTGCTGCTTTCACATATTTCCGAGAAAATCGTTCCGATACGGCCGGCTTAAAATGGCCGTCACGCATCGGGCTCTGAGCACACAGAGACAATTTACATACACGCATAGCACACATTAATCGTCCGACTGCCCACGGGCGTCCGATGGTGCCGTGAGTGAACATATCGGTTTCATACATTTTACTTGCCCCGATATCGTATCGACGTCCGATACCGATATCGGATCGGATAGTGTGAAAACGCTCTAACACTTGCAACTTGCAAGCGTTGCTACATTTACACCCTTGCCGAGATTTTCCTGTTTGCCAAGCGTCTACAAACAAAGACTACAAAGTCCAGGCCTATACAAACACTTGAATTTACACGCTTGCCACCACATGGCCACCACAGACATTATATAAACACAGACATGATATCTTGCCACAAGTTCCTTTGATCTCTGTTGAAAAACCGACACCGGCCCGGATTGGCGGCAAGCGCTGACAAGCTGGTTAAGCTCACGCAAGTACTTGTACTATTATCATGGACCATCATGGACGTACTACTTAAGGTATTACATCCATGTGACTTTGATGTGACTTTAACACAATCTGAACCTTATGTGTATAAAATATAATTTTGCATAGTACTTACTTTGAAGGGACAGCAGGGCTACTACGAAACTCTAAACTCGAAGTTCGTGTCTTGCGATCCCTCTCGCTCTCGTATATATAATATAAATAGTATAAGTGTCAGAGGGACCGCACGACACGAACTTCGAGTTTCGCAGTAGCCCTACACTACTATATACTTTAATGGAAAAATACTTTCATGTCTTGCAAGTATATCAGGTCGGTACCTCTGCAGCTAATTAATAAAAAAAAAATAGAT
>NC_133472.1:28832811-28884261 GCF_025370935.1 Choristoneura fumiferana | reverse complement strand
TGCTATATTAGTATTATTAGGCAGGTATAGATTAATTTCTCAGAAACTGTTCCAATGATTTTGATGAAATTATGTACCTATGTGGACAAAGTTTTCCATTCCAAGTTGATTTAGATGATGATTGGTGTTTTGGAGTCTTTTTGTATTTTATTTTATTTCAACTCGAAATTTTGGATTGCTGAGGACCTGGGTTCGATTCCCAGTGCTGGTCTATTTTTCTGGTTTTTCTGTGCATCCATGTCTCAGTTTGTACTTTCGATTTGATTTAGATGGGTTTTATAACGAACTAATACTTGCCCCATAAAAAGTCAGTGGGCATGTTCCTCGCATGTTCCATTAAAAACGCTATTTAAATAAGTACCTACATAAATATCTAGAGTGTGGTAGAAATAGACTCAAAAGTCAGATTATTTGCGGTAGTTCTTTGAGTGTCCCTTCAAAGGAACTAATGCCTTTTTTCGCACTAGTTCCTTCACAAGAGATGAAGGAAGAACTGCGTTAATTTTTTCGCCTTTGTTTCTTTCACAGTAGGTAGCAGCTTCAGTTCTTGTAAAGGAACAAGGGCGAAAAAAACCGCATTAGTTCGAAAGGAACAGCCAAAGGAACTACCGCGAATAATCCCAAAAGTCGCCGAGCGAAGCGCGGTCGCTCAGATACATCGACATCTATGTACCTTACGGCACATAGATGTCAATGCTCAGATATAATTTATTATTTTTTCTATAAGTTTATATTCTTAAATATTTTTAAGTAAAGTTAGTAAAGACAAAAAGTTCCTACCTACCTACACAGTTGGCAAAAAAGCTTGTATTAAAAATATTGTTTTACAATAGCAAATCTGTATAACTAAGACTATTTTTATGTACAATTATTTAAAAAGGAACAATTGAGGTTACACTAAACTATCCTAAAAATAAATTAACTATCTATTTTATTAAAAAGAGTTTAACTGTTACCCGGAGCGCTTGTCCAACGGATTGGCCGAGCGCGTACTGCTCCCCCAGATGCCTGGCGAAGGCCTTCCCGGGATAGAGCGGGTGGAAGGCGCCCCCTATGGGCCGGAAGGCGCCGCAGCCGAAACTCTGCAGCGCTGGGTGCAGGAACTGCGGCGCCATGTGATGCAGGAACCCTTCCATTATCACTGCTGCACTCTAAAAAGTCAGACATGTTATAATTTTTAACGAAAAGCAACAAAATGTTACTCGCAAGCGACACTTGGATTGAAAAACAGCACAGTTTGAATTACACTTTAGGATGGGTCCATATTATGTATCATTTTGGCAACACTCGTTAGTTTAAGAGCGTTGCATGATCGCCTCCAAACTATACCAATCATGATAATAGGTACAGTATTTGACAACTCCTGAATTTGCCATATTCTATACATATATGTTTCCATAAAACATTACAGCCTAGGTTTAGCGAAAAAAAACAGTCCGACTGAAAATTGAATTTATAGTGATTATTAGCAAAATACTTTCTCTATACTGTAGGTATGGTGGTGCTACTTGCATGCAACGTCACACGCTAGTACTTTGTCTATACTGTAGGTATGGTGGTGCTACTTGCATGCAACGTCACACGCTAGTACTTTCTCTATACTGTAGGTATGGTGGTGCTACTTGCATGCAACGTCACACGCTAGTACTTTCTCTATACTGTAGGTATGGTGGTGCTACTTGCATGCAACGTCACACGCTAGTACTTTCTCTATACTGTAGGTATGGTGGTGCTAATTGCATGCAACGTCACACGCTAGTACTTTCTCTATACTGTAGGTATGGTGGTGCTACTTGCATGCAACGTCACACGCTAGTACTTTCTCTATACTGTAGGTATGGTGGTGCTACTTGCATGCAACGTCACACGCTAGTACTTTCTCTATACTGTAGGTATGGTGGTGCTACTTGCATGCAACGTCACACGCTAGTATTTTCTCTATACAGTAGGTATGGTGGTGCTACTTGCGTGCAACGTCACACGCTAGTATTTTCTCTATACAGTAGGTATGGTGGTGCTACTTGCGTGCAACGTCACAAGCTAGTATTTCTCTATACAGTAGGTATGGTGGTGCTACTTGCATGCAACGTCACACGCTAGTACTTTCTCTATACTGTAGGTATGGTGGTGCTACTTGCTTGCAACGTCACACGCTAGTACTTTCTCTATACAGTAGGTATGGTGGTGCTACTTGCGTGCAACGTCACACGCTAGTATTTCCATCAGTCTAATCTTGAATTTCGAATCTTTATTATACTTAACGCTGTTATTACGAGTATGTAAAGGTAACTTAAAAATTTGTTAATTAAGTTTTGATTTATAAAATAAATAAATAATATTTTAAATATCGTATCGTTGGTGCTACGCAGCGAAGATGCTATAGGTAGGTAAGCTAAAATTATACAAATGGGGACCCACCCTTAGGCACGCAGAGATATCAAATGATTATAAGCGCTCTGTTGAAGGAATGAAAGCTAAGGGCACTTATGTGCATATATCCATCCCCACACGTCTAACGCTACAGGACTGAGGAAGTCCGATTTTGAATTAAAATAATATGGAAAAAAAATACAAAAAAACTACAATTCAAATACAATTTTCAACTAGATGACAAAATTAATTAAAGCTGCAATTTTCAACTAGCTTTAGGCTGCTTGTTTTTACAAGTGAAATTGCGTACAATTTCCAATGGTATTTTCGACTAAAGTGAATTCAATAATAAGTAAGTAAATACCTACCTACTTAGAAGCAACTCATTCATAAAAAGGTTTTTTTAACGCACGCAAGTGCTAATAAGCGATAGACGGTGATCTTATCTCTATAAAACAGCAATGAACATTAGAAGCAAAATACATAGGTAGCCACCAGTAGAAAACCTTAGAAAACGCTATTGCTAACAAATCTGTTTTTTTTACAGAAAACTATAAAATACGGTGGGTTACGACCACTGAAGCAAACAATGATGAGTGTTTGTTTTGAAAGCGGTATTACGTCGTCAATACGGTTAGCATAACACTCGAGTCCAGTAGCGAGCCTCGGCTTCCAGCTAGAACAATAAACGCTGACCGTTTTTGTGACTGTCAATGTAGGTGGTCGTTTTAGAGCTGCCTTGTCTTACGATCTAGCCTAATACAATTTTAAATGTTGTTAATTGTCTTGTAAAAACTCCTATCCGTGATAGATTTTTCTATCAGTCGTCACATCCGAAAATACATACCTACACTACATAAATATAGTGCGAAAAGGATGTTAATGAATGTGGCATAAAAACAGATTTACGGTGACTATCTCGTAATTCACTTTTTACAGTTGGTGATTTTTAGTTTGAATTTAGAACACTAATAATACAAGGTGTCAATTAAATAACTGAAAACCTAAACACCCCAAAAATATTTTTTTCACTTTAAGTTACTTGATTGCATTTATTTTTGAATACCTTCATTATTTTAAAAGGTATTCTTATGTGTTGCTAACTCTATAATTCTGCTTCATTTCTAGCTCTATACTCATAATTTGTTTTTGTCAGTAGCGCTTTGATGGTTTTGTTTAAGACCATTTTAAACTAAAGGTTTTAGAAGAAAATTACACATTGGCAGCAAAACGGCCAGTATTAAATTATCAAAATGTATGCAACCTCTCTAAAATATTTCATTGGCTACTGTTGCAGTCGTATCTTTTAGACATCACTGATGGCATCACTGATGTATACTTACATCAGTGCTGGGCATAATAAAAAAAACGATTTCAGAACACAAACACAACCTATAGTCTGTCAAAAAAGAGAAGAAATTAAAAAGTGGCAACACTGTAGTGTCATCCCTTTCAAACCATGTCAAACCAAAAAGGGAGGACACTACAGTGTTGCCACTTTTTAATTTCTTCTCTTTTTTGACAGACTATAATTTAAAACACGGTGTAATAATTCTACTCTCGATTTTGAGCAAACTACTTTGTGGTTTTCAGTTATTTAATTTAAAGCTTGTATAAAGCTAAAAATTATACATTATAAAATAAAGCGAACTCGTCACCCAAGTCATCAAGACCGCGCTGTACCTAATTTCAGAGATGCCAGTATACAGTATACTATATTAATCTTACGTTAATTTTATAAGCAAATTATCGTGCAAATAATCGTGCGTATAACTGCCCACAAATTATAAAGTAGGTATTAATTGTGATTGTCCGTGTTAAATGTCTTTACCGGAAATGTTATCTCTGCCCCTAGACGATTTCTGCCCTGGGGGCTGTTTTGAAATTAAGTACTCTTGCAAAAATAGTTACCGCGAAAACTTTGAAATTGTTGTAGCTAGAGCGTAAACAATAAATAAACGATTAAAATAAATTGATTATTCTCACAATGTCGTCAAGTGATATTGTCGTGAAGTGTTGAGCAAAGAGCAAAATAAATAATTGATAATCTTTTACCGCCGAAATCTAGAAAGATTTATTTAAAAACCTCTGAAAGTTTTGTGGACTGAAGGAACAAGAAACACAATAATTCTTTCACAGAAAGCGTTTTATCGCAATCGAAGTGAAAAATAGAGTTTTCACCTCCAGACTAAAAGTCAATATGAACCCTCGGATAAATAGACCCCCTCGCTAAAGCTCGGGTGGCTAACCACTCGGGTATATATTGGCTTATTTTAGTCCCTCGATAAAAAATATACTATTGTGTTCTGGAGTAAAGAAGTTTTTTGGTAAAAAAAAAGTTTACCCTGAGTTTTGTGTATTTGATTTTGTTTTGCTATCGGAGTTTTACTAATGTCCAAATTTCAAGTCAAACCGAACGACCGGAATTCGCTTGCAACCAGTAACATAATTAATTATGTTTTCATCTCTCCTGTTCGGAAAGTTTAATTTTCATGGGTAGATAGCCGGATGGAAAAATGCGTTTTCATCTCTAGGGTGGAAAGTATTTTTTTTTATATTTCGATTAGCCACGGAGTCGAAGATAATTGAGTTACGTCAATGACACTTTTTTCACGTTTCGGCATGGCCATCTAGATGCACGTCGTGACCAAGGAGCTTATATACAACACTGCAGGTTGAACGCAGAACATCCGTTTGAAACAAGAAATTTGATCTTTATTATGTCACGAACATATGCCATCTCTTTCTTTAGTTAGGTTAAGAAAGAGATGGAATATATAAATAAGTAATAAAGGTCAAACTTTTTCGTTCGGCGATCAACCACCAGTTTTGTATAAAACGGTCGTGACCAACTTGATTTTTTTATAATCGGCCGTGGCAAGTGGCCAGGTCGAAAAAGTACCGTTGGAGGTTGAATATAAATAAATTAAATTTATATATTATTCTCACATTTTGTAGTATTTTACTGTCCTCACAGTCGAAATGAAAAGTAGAGTGTCTAACTCGGGTGAAATTACCTATTTCCCCTCGAACTATTGGCGCTCTCACTTCGTTAGAGCGCCAGAAATATCTCGGTTAAAATGGGTCACTTTCCACCCTTGGTTATCAATCTACTAAATAGTTACATTGAAAGTAACATAAAACCAGTACGAGTAAGTAATATTTTTATCATCATAAATTTCCATTTACTACTTCTGAATAGCATATTGTCATAGGCGTGATTTAAAAACAAGAAAAAAAACAGCCATCTGACTTAGTTTAACTTCATTATTTTCGGGTAAGATTTGTAAAATATCCAGGATTGTATTGAATTGAATTGTAAACTCTTTATTGTACATAAAAACACATGTCATGAAATTAACAAATAACAAAATAATAAGAATAATGGCGAATTATATTAGTTATTTTAAGTTTCCCCAATATTTTTTCAAAGCCTTTTTTCTATAAAAACTAGTCCTGAACTATATGCGTATACAAGCGCTAATTAGCTTTAATATGGCCTGGTATAGGAACTATAATGATGTAACGTCGAACTGCTAATTACTTCAAACGTATCGGTTTAGCGGTACACAGGCCGTAGTGTTGCAGATAATCAATGTATGTCCAACCTCTTGCGCCTTTGACCATTGTTCTGTTCTGTCTCAAACAAGGAGACCGCGCTGTTGTCTCAAACAATAAAGCCGTGCACTTCCTTGATTTGTGACGGTCAGACTGCGAGTGTTAGCCACATTGCTTCAATTAGCCTAGGAACACGGATAAGGACTTAAATCACTAGTAGTAGTAGAAGAGAGTAATCCTTGTTCGTATTTGTCTCAAAAAGAGCTTGCCCTAAGAAGTAGCGGAGAAAAATATTTGCCCAGTAGTTTACTTTACGGTAAAAAGGGTTGCTGCCATTTTATTCTTACACTTAAAATATATTTACTAGGGCAAGGTTCTCGTAGGTAGCGGTACGAGAAAAGTATCTGCATGCAAGTGTACTATACAGTATTTGACTATTTTGTATATGTTTTATAAATTAAGTATTAACAATGCCTGTTATCGAATAGAGAAACAATTTTTAAGCAACCTTTACAAATAACAAAGTTATAAAGGTTTGAAATTCAAGATTAGAAAGAGAAAGACATACTGGCATGTGACGTCACACGCCAGTACCGCCATACTTGTTGCATAGAGAAAAACGTTTGAGAAAGAGACAGGTATACAGATTTTTCAAAAAATCACTATACATCCAATTTTCAACCGATTTAAATTTATGTCAATATTTTCAGAATAATATTAAGATATGGCAAATTAAGGAGTTGTCAAATACCGTATTATCTCAGGGTGTGTTAAGACCACTAGTTTTTCGACCGAAGGTTACAACAGGGATCATCAGTTGCACTTCCTTCTTGACCTAGCGATGACGTTCTCGTTTATACTTAGTTAAAAAACTAATTTAATCATGTTGTTCCTTTTCTCCTCCTTAAGATGTTCTCTTCTAAAATAGTAAACGCACGATGCTGAATAAGTTATAAAAATCCACTTCGTTTTTCTCCTTTTTTATAACAATGGGTTTTAAGATGCATCTCTCCTCCCCGATTAAACAATCTGAAAACCTTGTCATTAGTTTTCTTTTTTCTTCAACTTATCCTTTCCGGTCTTCTCCAGCACCTAGACTTAAGAGCTTCCAGTCTGTTTTTTCTCTGTGTGTCAGTATGCAGCTCTCACTTCAGTAAAATGGTATTATGCTCTGAATGTATACGTAGTTAGGCACCATAATAATTTTGCATACCTAATAATGGGATGCACAATAATACACATATCGAATTATGTAATATTAATGTTATTAATAAAAAACAATTTTTAGGGCTTCGTACCCAAAGGGTGTCAACGAAACCCTATTAATAAGACTTCGTTGTCTGTCAGTCTGCCCGTCCGTCTGTCACGGGCTCTATCTCTGAGTCGTTATAGTTAGACACTTGAAATTTTCACAGATTCGGTATTACTGTGGCCGTTATAACAATAAATACTAAAAACAGAATAAAAAAATATTTAAGGGGGCTCCCATACGACAAATGTGATACGTTTTTTTGCTTGGTATTAATAACGACAGCAGGTAGACGCTTGAAATATTCACAGAATCAGTTGTATAATCACTTGAAAAATAAATAATTAAGTATAATAAATTAATATTTAAGGGGGCTCACATATATAACAAACTTGATTTTTTTGCCGTTTTTTTTTGCTAATGTCTAATGTTGTATAGATAATGGTACGGAACCCTTCGTGCGCGAGTCCGACTCGCACTTGGCCGGTTTTTTCTAGTTTATCGGGTGGGTGGCGGCCCGATCCGGGTTCCAAACAATTAATAGGTGCAGTTTAGAAAACTAGACTAGATTGCTATTAAAATATAAATATTTGGCTATGTAACATTGTAATTTATTACCTACCTAGTTGCAATTAATATTATGCTGATTTCAGCGTTACTCTCATGTGTTCGCGGCCTTACCATAGCTTAGGAGCAGTTGGCGCGCGTTACTTGCAGCTATCCGTTCTATTGTTGTTACACGTAAACACTCGAGAAAAGAATAGTATGGCCGGAACCGACGGCGTTAATACCTCCGAACGTAAACGTTATGAAATGATACACATGTTGCATTAGGACGTCAGCTCATTGCGACTGCGTAGCTACGATACTCCACTTATTATATCCACAAACGTGCTACAAACGAACGATATAATTTTTAAGCTGACTAAACTATCCCGATTAAATTTTTGTCTCACTTGTATGTTAAGTTTCCGTTATTTTGTGCTCGCCAGTAGGTGTACGGCTAGTGTGTCTGAATTAACTCTTAAATTGCTCAGCTTTTTCACTGGTCATGCTCGTAATAATTATATTTAATTATGCTAAATGTAGGCATGCATGACTTTTTATTTTATGCTCTAATATGCAGTAAAATCTTCATCTAACGCCAAAATAGCCACGAACCCACAAACGAGAAAAGTTTATAAAACAAAGTTTTTATTATTAATGTTTATACAATTATTCTTTATTTTTATATGAATTATTAATATTTGCATGACAAAAACCTATGACATCATATAACTATAATGTTCTACATTTACAGCAAATAAAATTTCATTTCATTTCATTTGAATAAACTAATAAATCTAGGCACATCTAAAAAGTTATTATTACAAAAGTAACAACGCATGAAAAATAAAATTAACACTAATATTTACACCCTCGACTGTCACTCACGTTTTGTATACCGGAGATGCACTTTTTGTATAACCGAGATGGTAGGCAGGATGATACAAGTCTTTATATTTGGTTTGTGTTACTGCCACAAAAAAGTACTTTTACTGATTTGAAAAATAGTAAGTATATTTAGCTAAATCATGATAAAAAATATGAAGAGAAAAAAAAATTGATTTTAAAGGGTTTAAAATTTCATTTTCAGTGTTTCGTAAGTCAAAATTGTTAGGCAATTTTACCGCAATATTGACTTTCTGACTGTAAGTACTTGGGTAAAGCAAATCTATAGATTTTCGTAACTTTTTTTACTAGAATGGACATCAATATACATCAGATTGTAATAGGCCAATAAGCGGCAATAAAAAGGAGCAAGCCCTGGAAAGAAATACAGCCGGGCCTGATTTATGCTCGATAGGAATGCGCGCCGCCCCCTTTTCAATAAGTTCTCGATAAGAATCATTGCGAGCCGCCGCACCAACGAGGCATGCAATTAAAATATAAGTTGGTCCGTAAGATATCTTAAAAAAAAACTTTCCTATCATTTGCTCAAAAATTCAAATCGAAAAATCACAAAAACCAATTTTAATAAGTAGATGACAGGGAGGGATGAGTCTAACAACTGGTAGCATGGTGTACGGTTGTGTCACTCTGAAGATGAGCTCTGGTTGAGTTCGAAACGCGTCATTGTAGTGTGGTGGTGGTGATAGATGGGTTTGTGTGATTTGTGTGTGTTCTTACAGTGTGGAGGTGGAGGAACTGCATGAACACGCATATTTTGCATAAGCTTAGCTATCGTAAGGTCGCGGGTGAGCAAGGAAATTATTTTAGTTCATAGATGACAGGGTCCCAGTGGCGTAACATCGTAACGTCCTTTATTCCCACTCTTTTTATTGTCACGTCGGTAGGGCATAGCTCGTGTTGTGTAGATTTGGTAGTTTCAAAATAAGCACTACAGATTGTAGTTATATTCGTAGTTTTTTGGAGTCCGTTAATTATTTTTACATTTTATTTATTTATCGCTTTTTGGGGTCACTAGGGTGTACAGTCAAACAAATTGAATCATGACCCAGGGCCCTTGTGCTACTAATGTCATGTTGACATCTCATACTTTTGTCAGGGAAATCATAGTGAAATTTATTATTAAAAGGTTCCACCCTGGATCATGATTCAATTTGTTCGACCGTACTCAACACCCTATATACTTTCTACACATTTCATACTACTGACCGATGTTGCTATTCTTTTCATTTATTTTATTATTTAATTTTACGGTAAGTATTCTCATTAAGAATTATTTAAGTTTTGTGTTTTGAGAGTGGAATTGAAATCATTGAAATCTGTAGAATAAAGTTTTTTCCCATGTCTGGTAAAGGAAAATGTATTAAGGCATCGTTAATCATATTGTTTGATCTGTATTACAAATACTTTACAATAAGTAAATATAATGTTGCAAGAAAAATTCACCCAATTCTTTCCATGCTCAGGATTCTTAAAATTTTATCGTATTCTACAATAAAAATCAACAAAAAGGATAATTTCGCTTTGCGTTGAAAATAATTAATGCAGGCATTACCATTAAGTGTCAACGAAATGATGATGTAATCCCATTATATTTTATCTCGAAAGCAGCTGAAGTAATCTCTGAAAAGTGCATTAAAAATTACACAGATAGTCTTTGAAATATTTATAAGTACAAATGACATGAAACACTTAACTTATGTTTTGGACGAATTCGCATTCGTTTTCGCAGGTGGTAGCCTACCACTGGTAGGACCTTGTGCAAGGTCCGCACGGATTGCTATCACCATCTTGCTCGCTAATCCTGCCGTGAAGCAGCAGTGCTTGCATTGTTGTGTTTCGGCGTGGAGAGCAGCAGCAGGTGAAATTACTGACACTTGAGGTATATATATTCCATCTTAGGCCTCTAGGTTGGCAACGCATCTGCAATACCCCTGGAGTTGCAGATGTTTATGGGCGGTGGTGATCTTTTACCATCAGGAGATCCATTTGCTCGTTTGCCATCCAGTCGAATAAAAAACAATCTTGCAAGTTAAACTTCACTGACTTGTAATTTGGTATACATATGTATGAAGATTCAGTGACAATATAAGTGCCTATACAGTCTACCAAAAAACATGTAGTAAAAAACGAAGACTTACAAAAATTAACATTTCCAGTATTTAGAGATGTGTATATTCTAATAGTTTACCTACTGACAAACAATCCCTAAAAGTACTTTCAAAAACTAATCATAAATATAAAATTAAAATACAAAAAATGTTGTGAACGCTAATATCGAATAGCAATTTTTTTGCATTTAATAGGATTTTTTATTCGATAGGGTGCAACTACAAAGTACATCACCACCAAAAAGCAATTGCCGCCGCCCTTAGACACCCATGACATAAGTGGAGAGCGGTAAGTGAGTCGAGCGGTCGTGCTAATGCTTGTGCTGCTCGTGTGTAGGTATATACTTCCTATGAGTCTTTTTTACTCTTTTAGTTTTTTAAAGTACTTCTGATCTAGTTAAACGGAAAAACTTAAAAAACAACCTTAATTGAATTTAATCGTCTCTGCGCGGTAGTTTCTTGTTTGATAAGTGGAGTATTTGCTTAATAGTTTATTGAATCATTTTTAGTTTCACCATTAACATCTTTCCGTCTGCGACTTAGCTATTACGTGTACTGTACATTAAACGTGAGTCGACAAAACTGTAAATAGAATAGTTTTTAACAAAATATGTGGTACTTATCTCCCCTACACAGAAAGTGGTGATGATTTTTGCCTGTCTTCCACTTGATGTGGATAGTTCTTTCAAAAATATTAAAGGTTCATGAAAACCATTCTTTGATTTAGTCACATGTTTACAAAATATAGGTTTTAAGCTGCAATTTTTTTAGTATGAAATGGAAGCTAAGTAAAATATTTTTTTTGACATCCGATATATGCATGACATAACATGAGAGAACGAAGTTAAAAGGAAAATTATCAAAGCTCTATATCCTTATCTAAACTTTGAAAGACTAGTAAATATTCGACCAAAACAATTGAATTTAACGCAAGTTAAATAAAATAAAGTAAATGTACGTGTGCCCTGCAGTGCGCGTCATCCAACGCGCGCTTGGCCGGATCTTTATATTACTTTACTTTAGGTTTCAATTAGAAATAACAGCGGCTAATGTAAATAAAAGAGAAATTGTAAAAGATTTTGTTTCTATTTCTTCCCATCCATCCATCGCCCAACGTGATAAGTTAGAATAAAACTAAGTATGTTTTTTTTGTTCATTGTTGTGTTTTTTGTATAGTTTTACTTTTACCAAGTACAATTTTACGTAATCTACTCGTAATAAAAATGAATTCTTAATTTCTGTGGTGACGCCATAACTTGAGAACGACTTTACCGACTTCACCTATTTTTTTTCAAGTTTTCTTTTACTATGTAGAAGGTAAAACAAAAAAACATAATGACTATACTTTTCTAATAACATACTAATACAATTGCTAGGATTAAAGACATAAAACTTAGCGCGGGTATTATAATGCAACGTTAATAACGATTAAAATTTTGGGAATTCCAATGAGAATTTTTGGGGCATCTCACAATTTTGAATGAAATATTGTATGTAGATAGCTGGCAGTCTGGAATAACATGTAAGCTACTGTCTTTATCCCAAAGTTCCCACGGGATTTGGATTAAAATACCAAAATTTAGACCGCAAGGATTAGAGGGATGAAATTCGGCGCGGATTTTTTTGTGTAACATTAATGAAGTTCACGATGTAATGTTTGGAAAATTCTGCGGGATTTTTTGTGAAATCCTGGAAACTTATTTCCATTGCTAGACCTATTAGTTTACGCGTGCGAAGCCATGGTGGAAATAACCAACGGCCTGTTATTATATTAAGGGGCTGTTTCACCATCCGTTGATTAGTGTTAACTGACGGTTAAATGTGACGCCTTCTCTATTTGTTTTGTTCGACTAGACGGAGACGGCATCACATTTAACCGTCAGTTAACACTAATCAATGGATGGTGAAACAGCCCCTAAATATGTACATTTCCAAAAGAATGAAGCAAAACTTAGTTAAGGTTACTAGAAAAGATTTTATTTTGTAAAATTAATAGGTACAGAGAATTCCCTGCAGAAAAAGAATCTTAGTAGACAGTTAGCAAATAGTTTTATTAATCATTTTATAATTTTAAAATTTTTTTTTAAGTTAAAGTATAACGCAGACCGCTGAAGAATTTTATCTAATCGCAATTTTTTTTCACTTACATCTCTAAGTTTTGCGGTAACTCAATTATTTTACCTAGACCTATTTAAAAATGATTGAATAGTTAAAATCACTAGAAAATATCAAATAAATAAAAAATTCGTGTTTTAAACAATAATATTGAACCGCGCGAAAACATATTTTAAAATCACGCCTTTTGGGCGCTGTAAAAAAATTGCAATGATTTCTATAAACTTAAGTAACTTACCTTGCAACCGGCGGGCGCACTGCGTAACTTGGAAGGGTAAGGCAGGAAAACTCGCGTGTAACCCGCGTGCTCGGAACGGCGGACGACCGGCGACTACCGCCGCCGCCCGCGCGCTGGGCGGCCGCGCCCCAGACACGCCCCACGGTGATCTCCACAGAAAAATCCAATTACCTATTCATTACTGAAAAAAGTACCCACCAATTGGACCATCGAATTAAGCCTCTGTTACTATGACTGTATAAATTTGTCGGAAAATTATATCTCGAGCGTTAAGTCCCTGAATCTGAACAGCCGATTAAAGCAAAATTTAAAAGTTAGCAC
The DNA here is from genome assembly GCF_025370935.1 of Choristoneura fumiferana. Classification (NCBI taxonomy): domain Eukaryota; kingdom Metazoa; phylum Arthropoda; class Insecta; order Lepidoptera; family Tortricidae; genus Choristoneura; species Choristoneura fumiferana. Next base: position 28,870,850 of record NC_133472.1, on the reverse strand, counting down.
GCGCTAAACTTATTTAAAAAAATCTCTTTTTTGAAGTACTTTGTGGTTTCTCTACACATTACTACTATTTAAGCAATGTACATAGCATTGTTAATAGAACAAAACTCGTTATTACGTAAAGCAATTTAGTCTAGCTAGTGAAAAGAAAGAACAGGGCGGAGCGAGCGACCACTCCCAGCTGCTCATCCCGCGGGAAAACAATATCGATCCATCGAGGATTTCAATTAATATGTTTCTATTTACACTGAGTCTGGATTGCCACTTCGGAAACTTTAAACAAACACCAAAATAAATAATCCTTAATCGTACGAGATGACACTTGGTAAGTTTGATTTGATCAGAATCATTTGGCCAGTTATTTAAAAGATTGACTCATTTTAAGACTACCGTAGTAATTCAACCTGAAGCAATACTTTGTTCGTTATGAACGTTTCCAACATTTAATTTTGTGTATTTTATACGTCAAAATTTTACCGAAACTTCCGTCTAATTATTTTCAAACGAGTTACATTACATAACCAGCACCAAAGAAGGTCGAAAAATTTAACTTTGCTACATTTGTTGTAGATAGTTGCATAAATCAAAGGCACATAAAAAAAATATGCATATTGTATAGTGTAGAGGTTATTTATTTTAAGGCAATTTAAGGGCACACGATATCTATTTTAATTTTGTTTGTTCTGTATTTTTTTGTAATTTAAGACCCATTGGAATAATTTCAGAAAATTAAAATTGGTTTTATTTTTAAATCCTTACTAATATATAATAATAAAATGAACATAGGAATAATTAACGGAATAATTAACATATTTCAACACGAACTTTCTTTGTGAACACAGCAGGTTTACAGGTGGTAGGACCTTGTGCAAGGTCCGCCCGGATTGCTACCACCATCTTGCTCGCTAATCCTACCGTGAAGCGGCAGTGCTTGCACTGTAGTATTTCGGCGTGGAGAGTAAGACAGCCGGTGAAATTACTGGCACTTGAGGTTTTCCATCTTAGGCCTCTAGGTTGGCAAAGCATGTGCAATACCCCTGTTTATGGGCGATGGTGATCTCTTACCATCAGGAGACCCACTTGCTCGTTTACCATCGAGTCGAATAAAAAAAAACACATCAATTTAGACCGCTTACTTTCTCAACCTCGTCTCTACTCGAATTGTAAATGTCGGCGGCTGATCGTAAAATCCGCCAGATCACGAAATTCCTAGGCATATCGTGAAATGGCGCCATTTCATGAATTGGCTAAGGGACATCCGCCATATCGTTGAAAACTCACCATTTAGCGATTTGCTTAGAGACGTTTAGGCAAATCATTAAATTCCTAGGCATATCATGAAACGCCGCCATTTCATGGTTTGGCAAGTTTAGGCAGATCATGAAATTCCTAGGCCTTTCATAAAACGCCGCCATATCGGTTCTGGCCCTGAGCCGGCCGCTGCCGCGGCGGTCTCGCTTCACTCACTCGGCTCATGCGTTATGGTCACAATTTTACCAACTACTCCTCGCTTCGCTCGTCGTACCAACATGTTTCTTTTTTTCCGCATATCACAATGTGCCCGGTAAAAAGCTATGAATATCGACGAATGCATTGCTCTAATCGACATCGTGATATGCCTGGTCAACTTTTAGACATACTATGAAATGGCGCCATTTCACGACATGCCTAGGAATTTCGGCCGCCGACATATACAACAAATCAACACTCTATCAAGCTTGACATAAAGATGATTATCAAGCAATTTAATGTGGCCCAATACGAGGTTGGAAACGTAAGCAGTCGATGCGTATTTTGAAGGTGCACCCGTGCGTGCACCCCATGATAACGTTCAAATTTCAAAAACGTTTTCCAGCCAAGAGGATAAAAGCGATTTTCCACGCAGATTTCGAAGGATAAAGAAAGCCTTTTCGAGCTAGTGAGGTGAAAAAGTTATTTGGTTTATTAGGACCTACAACAGATATGATTATTAAATAACCGTAGACCGTCTACGCACTTGCTACGAGCAGCTACGGGTCTGCAATGTCTGCAAATTTAGAGCGGTTCCGCGAAGTTGTCCAATACACCATTAATGTACAAGTATCTAAACATATTCCACGTCTTCAGAATAAGATAAATTAAAGATACAATATACAATAACTCAGTGTTTAATTAAAATCATCATTCGGTATGAGTTGGAAAAGAGATCGCTAAGTACCTACGTTCTACCTGAACACATATCTACCTGACAAATTTTAGCTCAATACGACAATCAAAAGTTTCCACGATTTGATTTCTTAATTTGTAAGAAGTCAATATGATAAAGTACGTAATGTTAAAAGAAAGAAAGAATGAAAACGTTTATTAATGAGATTCGTGACAATATGGAAAAAAATTAGAATAGAATAAAAATGTGTTATTCACGATATTATCCCAAATTAACAAACTACTGGTTGATTTTCTTTTCATCATCAAGTACTAAAACAAAGTAAAACTGACATAATTTACAGACTCCAAAAACACAAATATTATAACACCAACATTATAATTACTACCCGATTACCGTTCTCTATGGTTGTCATGTGTTAAACTGTTAAACACACGTTCTACGGTTGTCAGCATGGTGCTATACTCAAATTAATGATACTTGCATAATTATAATAATAGGCTTGCATTTGTAACAAATTCGCTAATGCACAAACGAATCCGACGTGCCTCTTAACTTGAAGTGAATTTGTCCGCTACAGAACAGCGCTACATACAACAATGCTATTTTGTAATAACCAATAATCAAAATACGTGTATAAAATTTTTCAAAGCACGTCTGAAAATGTGCACTGATATTTATTTGTCAATTTTATTTTTATACAAATTTATTTATTTTACACCATAGTTTTATTTGGCAACAGATACCTATGAATTCGGAAGTTCGTTAACGGCTTCGTTAGAACTTGTAGAGGATTTGAAACACGTCAACATTTTGTGTGATGTTTGAGATAGTAAGTTTGTGAGATATATTTATTGTTTTAAGTTGAAAAGGAGGAGAGCGGGCGCACAGAATGAAGTGCGGTGTACGGCTGGAAGTGGAGAAGGAAGGTAAAAATAATGTAGTTTATGTTTATGTTAATAATTCGAATTTTAATTAATGAATTCAGTTTGATTTAATTTTATTTTGTAATACAATATGGTAAAATGAGTTCGTAATTATTTATTGCATATTATTTAAATGATACTTACTTAGATAATATTTGAATATCATAGGGTATTTTACATTAGATTACTTACCTACGTCTAAATGCTTGTTCAAAAAACCCAACCTTGCTACTAGCGCGCGTCTTCATAACAACTCGATTCCCACCGGGTTCTCTAATTTTTACCGTGACGTAAGTGATTAGGTGATTACAAGTATGGCAAAGCCTGCGTTAACTAATTTCGAAGTTTTTCATCCGAGACAAGCCTAATTCACGCTTCTCACATTCTAACGCAAAATATTCACTCCACGCCATTGCTTGCTACATAAACTAGTGTTTGCTTCTCATGCTCAGAATGTAGAATATCAATTACGGCAATCGTGGCTATTGCGCAATGTCATAATAATGGCAAAGTCATTTATTACGTCAGTTACTACCACCAAGAGAGGGCAATAAAAATGAGAAATTATTTTTAATAATATTGTAAGAACAGGGCGCACGCACGGTGACACCACACAATATTTTGGCGGTAGTAATACCCACCCTTATTATAACCGGGCATTCTTTACTCCGAGACTAGTGGGTAATAACCTGCCACTTACTTTATGACCTCAACGCAATTTTATGTGAGAATAAACTATGATAAACGTCTATCGGTTTTATAAAAGCTTGTTGGATTATCCCTGCATCAAATAGTTATAGGTATAGTAGATACGCGAAAACATTTAACAATTATTTACACGTAAATTATTTGAAGCCAAGATCTGAACTTACCTAGACCTGGACCTTTCCAGAGAGACTGTGCCTAGCAGTGGGATACTATAACCTCACTTATAATAGTATATAGTATTATATTACTGCAGATGGCGGGAAAAGGCTACGCTTCGTCCTTCAAAACCATACTCATCCACGAAATGACATTCCTGCCGCGGCCTATATACTGCTTTTCTCCAAATATGCGAGGAAATAAAACGAAAACATTATATTTATTCGACACAATATGTTTATACTTATAACAATCTACCTACAATCTAAACAAAATTAACACTTTAATAGTAATAAAAATAAACCTTACTAATAAAAGATGCTACTCTACGAGTTAGGAGTTTGTGGTGTGCCCGTGGTGTGCCCATTATGATATTTTCGTTACTACTTACTTGTAGAACTCATTTTATTTTCGTATAAATAATACGGCAGAAAATCTTTGACTAAATGAAATTCACGTTCCCGCCTCAATTTCGATCATAAACCTAATATTACTTAGACATACAGACCTTGCTTGACAGCGTGACCGAAAGTGAGATGGGCCTGTCTGTGTAAATTTGTAAATGTCTGTGTGAGTTTTAAAGTTGCCTTCACTGGTAAATATGAGTTGCCGATAACCATAGGTACTGTATACCCGGTATCCCCGTATATCCGGTATCGTCATATAGGTACTTAAGGTACACAGTACAAATAAATCTTAAGAGCTGTTGCAGTCAAGTAGGTACTAGAAACTTCATAAACATTTCTAAATTTTAAAAAATTGCCAGCAAATATCTGACACTCTCACTCAGGTCACTCGTCGTTAACTTTACACTAGACAGTTAGGTACCTATATTCGTATGTCGAGAGTGTACATAGTAAGCAGTGAATAAAACACAAACAAGATACGTACCTACTTATCTTTAATGAATACTTAAGGTATTTTTAGTTAGCGTGGCACAAAAGTTCAATTGTTATCTCAATATTAAAAATGGTTCGAACGAAACGTATGAAAATTATGTACGTATAAATTTGGTCGCGGAGCGCGTTTGGATGCGCATTGGAGCATCAACAATAGAAAAATAAGTTTTAGTTTCTTGTCTGATTGACACAAATTAATACTAAATGTTTAATATGGTTGTATTGCCTCAAAGCAGTTAGCAGCAAATAGTTGGTATACTTACTCTAGCAGTAAATGACAGTGTATATTCTGGTGCTAGCTCCGAGTTAGCTGTTGGTTACCTCGAGATGCCATTCCCACGTGACGCAAGTGTTATCTATAAACGTATCATTATGTGTGGTGCATAAGATATCGTATAAGTATCACACATGACACGAAGTAGGTAGCGTCGAAAATAAACATTATCCTCCACAGGGAGGGAAAACGAAGCAAATTCTGGTGACGAGGCTTGGAATGCGACGCGATTATGAAACGCCATTTGTCAAGTTTTTATTGGGCACCCTAAAGCAGCATCTATTGTTGCGTCTCTCCCGCCGCCAGCCCCGCTGGACCCTCGTCTCACTGACATTAATTCATAATTTTTATAACTTGTTAACATTTTGTGGAGTATTTGCGGCGAAGTGACTGCGGCGGCTACAATCAGCGTTTAATTAAATTTTATGCTCGTGTCGGATGTTTATGGGGCAGACCTGTACGCAGTGTAGCAATTTAAGAAAATGAAATTACCTTACTTAGGACTTTATTGGGAAACAAATAGTTAACACGATAATTTTGAAGTAAAATTCTGCACTGGTGAATTAAAGCTTAAATGCACTAATCAATTTTAATTATTTTTTAGGATTCATTTTTACACGACTGCACAAAGGAGGGTAATGTTTTTCGAGCATATCTATGTGTGTGGGTGGGTATGTATGTATGCCCATTTCTTTGGTCTTCTGTCGCTAGCCAATCTATACCTAATGATCCCCCGCTGCGTACATTTTACTTATTTAGGAGCAGGGTTTTGGTATTACTATGATATTTGTAGATACTAGATACCTAATACCTACCCACAACTTTGTACAACCACGTGAATGTTTCCGGTGAATTGTATTTTGAGTTATGAGAGGGTCAAAAGTGGCTCCAAATGGTTCGGGTAAAATTACACACGGTGCTGCTCGCCAGTTCTGTTAGCTTGAACTTGGCTTGACACGCTACCGCGTGTCTAGATGTATGTAAGTAGCGCGAAAGGACAGCATCGACAGCCCTCCATATTGTTAAATCTGATTATATATGTTTGCAGTTGTTAAAATAAGCATTACACGCGTTGAAGTTTGCATGACTAGGTATACTAAAGTTACCAACTAGCTTTTGCCCGCAACTTCGTTCGCGTATAAGTAGTAAAATTAATGATTATAGTAAAGTGATTGATACCATTAACCATTCACTAATCCGCGGCAAATTTCTTCTGCACTTCTACGATCCACAAGAAATATACTTAAAGATACATATGTATAGAGGATTTGACAGTAACCTTTCTTAGAACTATTTATTGGATTTTAGGACGAACATCCTATAATTTAATTAACCATATTTTCTGAATGCTATATCGACAAACATACAGAACTGCAGTTTCGGCCTCATCTGCACTTAACATCAGATGTGACAACGGTCAATCGCTGAACTTTTTTGGGGTTTTAATAAAGAGTAGTTTTACGTTGTTTTTATTCGTACTTTTGTTTGGTTGGTTTTGTAATTGCATCGTGTAACGCAATGTATAAACTGTTAGTGTTTCCCGTAGGTATCTGCTTTCTAAAATATTTCATAATTTGCGGTAGAGTCGATGTCTAAATGAGAAAAATAAATAATTATTAGTAAGTAGATTGATTTATTACATTTTAATTTTTGCTGAATAAGTAGCAAATAATTGGCCATTTTCACTTTTAGAATTTTTTGTTCTAAGTAGGTATATTTATGAGAGAAATTTCATGCATTCACTGTTGGTAGCTCAAACGTTACAATATTATGAGAAACATGATTGGCTCTGCTCCCATAGGCGTACCGCGTACCCGTACGCTACCGAGCTTGCATGCCGGCGGTGCAGCCATATTTCGCGCTTCGGCAGTCAAAGCGGTGATCCCGGGAAGTCGACGCATTTTAATATCCGCCACCCCAAAGGTTGAACGGTGAAGGATGCAGCCGGGCAAAGGGCTAGCTTGAATGCTCTTTGGAATTTTGTGATATGATAATAAACTTGGGAAAGATGATGCAATTTTCAATCGTAGGTACTTCTTTTAGTTTGATTTGGATTTCTCACTCAACGTTAATCTTGCAAGAATTGTAAGGTACTGTGATTTCATAAAATATTTAGGTACATTATAAAAACCTGGCCAAGTGCGTGTCTGGCTGTACGCAGTATGTTCCGGTATCTACTAACCTACGGAAGATACGTAATATTAAGTTTCAATCGACTATTAATCTTATACATGTAAATGAAACTTACTGAACTGTGATAGTTTTCCTATTAAATTTGTTATTAGTTTTAAATATGTTATTATGTTCTACATATATTGTCAGTTATTTTGTCTCCACTTGACTGCTCCACCAAACTGTGTGGTCTCAAGCTCCGCGGATATGTGGGCAAAAAACTACTAAATTTGAGCCAAATGAACATTCAAAACGGCTGGACTGATTTGGATTGAAATTTTGCACGCATTATGATCTGATTTAACATAATGATGCCTATGTATACTGTTTATTCTGATTTTTTATAGTTTTGCCACTGAAAATCGATAAGTAGGTACTTAAGTAAATTCTTTACAGAGAATAAGAAATATTATTAAATGTAATGAAAAACGGATACATTACCATTTTTTTATATTCTTATGATTTATAGCACGCAAATGTACATCACAACTTTGCCACGTGAAAGTATAATGTATACCTAATGACGACCAATAAGTAATAAAGAACCACTTTGTTAAGACGTTGGATGGAAAGTAAACCATTATTTTTGCTCGTCAGTGTAGCCAATAATCTATCACATTTTACACAGATCGATTACTAATTTACGATCGATCGATCGATCGCTTACAATTTATAGAGAACAAGTTTATTTGCAAGTTGCGCCTTCGGTCTGCGACTCTCAAGTATTCTGCATTGTCAAAATGAGCTTAAAACTATATTTTATACATTTATTCGATGTGTCTACTCAAGGGTCCTGCAATACATCTAGTTGCGGACGCAATCGACAAAAGGTTTGGCTTAGCAAAACACTCATTCCAGACGCTTGTGTTTGAAATGAGGAAGACTCATGGAGTCGTCGTCCTCGAATATGTTGACGGTGAGTATTCAGCCGCAGACGCAATCTACGAAAAGCTTGGCTTAGAAAAACACTTATTTCAGGCGCCTGCGTTTAACACTTAGTATACTCATGGGTCGTCGTCATCGAGTATGGTGAAGGTGAGTATGCAGTCGCGGACGCAAATGACGGAAGGTTTGGCTCAGCAAAACACTCATTCCAGCCGCCTGCGTTTGACACTTGGCGTACTCATGGAGTCGTCGTCATCAAATATGGTAACGGTGAGTATGCAGTCGCGGACGCACTCGACGAAGGCCTGTGGTACCCCTGTGAGCGCGGCGAGGCGACGCTCGAGGTCGGGCGCGCGCGGCGGCGGCGTCAGGCAGCGCGCGCACGCCGCCACCGCGCCCGCCGCCAGGTGGAGAGTGCGCACTGACAAAGAGCGCCGCGGGGACTCCTCGCTGCTCGACGAACTGGAATCTAAGTGCGAAAATATTTCTTATTGGATAAGATCAACCATAAATTACGCCACACATTTAAGAAATACGACGAAATCGTCAAAATCAAAATAAAAAACTGAAAAGACAGAAACGAATTACATTCCTTAGCGGTCCGCATAACAAAAGATAAAGCGAATGCTCTTTGTGCGCATGGACGGAATATTTTAGTAACAAAACGGTGGAGTTGCTCTCCCCGGTCTTCGTCATATCAAGGTAAAACGGAGATGTTGTAATGAGCTGTAAGCCTTGCGCACCTTCTCCAAAACTTATGACAATATTCAAGACTTGACTTCAAAAACGTGATTTGTAAACTCACTGCTGGGTTCAAGGTCAGCGGCCCAGCGCACGCGGCGGTCGACCTCGTCACGCTTCAGCTCGGCCAGGTTGACGATGAGCGCCAGCGCGCGCGGCGCGGCCGGCGCCAGGCGTGCCGCTGTCGCCAGCAGCTCCGCCATCTCAGCGCTCGTCCACAGCGGCACGCGGTAACCTAGTGGATTGACCATTAGGCTGCGAAATGATCGCCAGCGAAAAGCGACACGGCACGAGCGGCGGCGCGGTGCAGCCGTGTAGTCTACACCAACCTACATTGGCGTACATTGGGTCGATTCCGCAGGGTGCCTACATACCTAGTTGTTAATTTGCGCTGCAGCAGCGCGCCACTAGCACTAACGCTACTAGTGCTGCTGCCTACTCAATGCACGCCATAAGGTGTAGGCATGTATATTTAGGTAGGTAAGTAATGTGAGTAATATCACAAGTAAAATATCTCATTTCCGCATCTATTACTTTATTACTGTCAAGTTACGTTAGAGATATGTCGACAGGCTAGATAGAGCTACCGGCGGTGCGATACACTCGCTGGAGAGGCAAAGAAGTGAGCCCACTATTAGAAAGTTATACGCTATGATGATACGTTCTTAAAATACGTTGGTAGGTGGGCCCTAGGAAGGAAGGTATTAATAAAAGGCTAAAGACGGAGCTAAAAATACGCTGTAGCTAAGTAAATTGACGTGCGTCAATATCGAGAAAGACTGAACATTATCTCCCGGCGCTCAAAATGCGATGCAATGAAAACATCACTGTGCAACTGTCATCGCGTATTAGGTACCGAGCTATGTTTTAGGAAGTAACTAAAAACTAAAAATATGCCAAAAAATGTGGTGGCTACTGCGTACAGGAGTTACTTCACTGACCTATCGTTTGAAACACGTGGTACTCCCAGGTAACAATGTCCTTAATGGAGTGTTTTGTTCCTTTCCGAATTAAGTAATTGCACACTTGCGTAGCCGTTAGCGACATGGCAGCTGAAATACTCTTCGCCGCTATCTGCACGCACGACGCGATCAGCACTGGTATCCTTGCACTTAACCCTCGCTGAAACCGCTCGAATTCAAGGCTGTCTGTAAAAAAGTGCGTGATTGTTGTTCACGCTCAGTAGTTTTATCAATGAACTTTTTATAATTGCTTGCACAAGTAGCGCACCATTTGGCGGTAGGCGTACGTCGCGACGCCGGTGCCGTGCACATTCAGCCTGAGGCTGCGTTTGTGCGTTTCCACCAGAGAGATGTGCGAGAATATGTTTTTCATGAACCAATAGAAACGCTTCATTTAATTACCTATCCTCGCACAGCATAGCTCTAGTGGAAACAGCTGAGCGGAAAGAAAGGCAACCTAATTCCACGAGGGCCGTGGCGGCTGCTAGCATCTGACTCACCTGCGGGTGCGGCGACGTTGTGACGCAGCTGCGCGGAGAGGTAACGCTCCATGAGCCTGCAGGCGAGCGCCGCGACGCCATTGCCATGCACGTTCAACTCCTTGGCCACATTCCACACCGCGAGGCGACCTTGGCGCTCGATTAGCTTAATGGGCCAGCCGCGCGCCTCGTAACATACTGCATTAGGAACAAAGAATCAATGTAAGTTCTTCAATGAAAATTGGGTAAAAATCAATGTAATCGATACGACTTTATGTAGGTACTGCTCGCGCCATGTCCAGCTTTAGAATAGGACGGACCCATCTCTTCCCGTAGGTGTCGTAAAAGGCGACAACGGAAGCTGATGTGAAAGTGGCTGCAGCGTTTTCTATTGCCAAATATGAACTTCGGACTCCAGCACTGCGCGCTGCGGTGCGGTGTGGAAGACAAAGAGTATTGCACCACATTATTTTCCTAAGAAAGTTGTCATGAAGGTTCACTACCGATCCTCAACCAACGACCACAACCCACTCTGGAGAGTGTAATGACTTTGAAGATTGTATAGAAATCGTATAAACATGTCTCAGACTGACTATAATTTCGAGACTATATAATTTACTTTACTTATTAATGTTTATGACAAGTTTAGAAAAATAAATCGTTTTAAGGATTCCGTAGCCAAAATGTCACAAGCGGAACCCTTAGAGTTTCGACATTTCTGTATGTCTGTCTGTCCGTCCGCGGCTTTGCTCAGAGACTATCAGTGCTAGAAAGCTGTAATTTTAGGGTACGTCCCATACACGTAAAAGTGGGGAGGGGGGGGGGGATTTTTTCCCTTGAGTTGAAAATTTTGAAAAAAAAACATTATTGTAGTAAGTACCTATACCAAACTTATAAGGAAAACTATAACGGCTAAGTTTGCTTGAGCATTATAAGTAGTTTGGGTAAATATGGCAGCCAAAGTTATAAAATAGGTATACTTATCAAAACTTGGAATAGTCCCCACAAAATTCAAAATCCTTGGAAAAATATTACTTCATTAATTGCTTCACAGCAGCTTCGGAACTCTATATTGGGCGTGTCTGACACGCTCTTTTATTTCTTAGAATATTATTATATCCTGTAATGGGTGATCTTAAAGAAAAGTTTCTCTAGTAACTACAAGTTATTGCATATAGCTTCACCTAATTAAAGTCCTGAAAGTTTCGCACAAGCAACAACTGTCGGTTTTCTTTGCTAAACTACATTCAACAAGAAGCAACCGTAAACTCTGTTAATTAAAGTCTAGTGCTCTCTTACCTTCCTCCTTGTAATCATCTCTGACCCTGCTCAACCAATCTGGTGTAAGATATAAACAAGCATGTAGAGACGATTTGAAATCAGATCTCACAAAATCAATGGCTTTATCACTACCCATTATTAAATTGTATTGGTCAGTAATATTTCAATTTCAATTTAGTCTTTCATAGGGCAAGTGTTTTAATGATCTCTATATAATGAACGAAAAAACTCAATTAGACTGACAGCCATCAAGTAGATTGAATTGGCATAGAAAAGCTATTTTAATCCTAAAACTAAACTAGCTACAAAACAAATTCGTATACTGTTATATTTTCGCGCCGCACAACTGTCATTGTTTTTTTTTTTATGCTAAACCATAAACATTTTTTTTTACAACGATGACTACTACACAAAATAGCAGAAAGAGGATATACATATAGGAGTTTAAATTTTATCTGTGAAATTGTTGCCATATTCTAGCTTTACATTCATACTATAGGTATTATTTAATTTCTACTAAAACATACCATAAAACATATAAAAAATACTACCAATATGAATAGCGTATTTCATATTTATTTAGAAAATTAAAATGTTTTCATAACTTAATAATATGTTTATTTGTAAATTCATATATTAAATATACCTACTCACATATGGCCCCAAGGTATAGCTAAATGATTTTTGATAATATTTTTTTCCGTTAATATCCTCAGTAAAAGGCAAAGGAACCTCTACCCATACAACCTTCTCTTCAATACTGGAAGGTATATGTACACATTGCTGTTTAAAGACTGCATCCTGGAAATTGGGTGCCGTTGGATTTATGAATTGTGGCATCATCATCATCATTTCGGTCTATACACGTCCCACTGTTGGGCAGGATCTCCCTGAGAATAAGAGGGATTTAGCTGTATTTTCTGATTTTAGCTGAATGGCGTTGCATTGGACAATTTCATTTTTTCCAACTATGCTTTAATTTCGTCATAGCCGCACTAAATACCCAGCACAAAGCGGGACTTTTCTGCTCTAGAGCAGAAAAAATGTACGAAAATCCTTTATTGCATTGTTTTAGAATTTTTAAAAATTGCTCCACCAAAGAGGTAACACAAGTATTTTTGCTATAAAATTAGTCTGCATAGTGTATAAAGATCTAGTGTTAGGTTGGTCAACCTGACGGTCTTATGAAATTTGACAGATGATTGATGCGTACAAAAAATTGTTGCTACCAATCCTATCAAAAATAGTAAGTAGCCGTATTTAAAAAAAAAAAATATGTGTTTGGTTGGCCAACCTGGCGCCCATCCGAAATATGACAGATCGCGGGTAAAAATATCTGCTACTAATTTGGCTACTAACTCTGCCAAAAAAAGTAAAAATAAAAAAAAAACAAATTGGCGGCGGGAACCTTGCAAATTTTCCGTGGACATTTTTAGAGTGCGAATGTAAACTTACAAAAATGGAATCATCGAGTGCTATACGTTATGCCTATTCCAATTTATTAAAAGTGTAAACAAACCGATTTCATAAAAAATCTTGTATAAACACTCACTGGATCGAATCAATTACACATTTATCTATAATTCGTGTCTTTTAACTAAATGTCTATTCACCAAAATTCACTTGATTTCAATATTTGTTTTTCATATGAAAAATCTTCGTCAAAATCTGACGTTATTTCTTGATTGAAACATGTGTATAAATATAATCTGTATAAGCATAGACTAGCGTAGAGATGGTGGAAAATTACACATTTTAAAAATCGATTAATGCGCGGATAAATAAGCGATTTTTATTTACTTTCCTTAAAATTAAAAAAAATATTTACTCCTTTTATAATTGAATAAACAGTCTTTGAAATTAAATCAAGTGTTGTGAATAACAAAATATACAAAAATACGTTGATCTAGTCAATTAATAAATTAATCGATTAACTGATCAGATTAATTATTTTGCAATAGGTTTTCACATCATTTAATGTATGTGGTCGGATAAATGGCTTCTTTGTTTACATAAATTGGATCGAAATACAATATAGTGACATTTCTTTCTTAATAATTGTTTAGCATGAGTTTTTTTTCGTCTGTTATTCCTGTAATAGTTGAAAAAAGCAGATTATGCACCTCGCATTTAGTAATTTATATTGCCCTCGTGCTTTTTAAAGCCCTCGCTAACGCTCGGGCTCCAAATCGGCACTCGGTGTAGTAATGAATAACTTTCTGCTTGGTGCAACAATCTACTATTGTTATTTACTCGTCAATTGAAAGATTCAGAGGAGCGAGCCTAATTTCAAAGCCAAGATCCTCTTCTTCAGAGACCATGGATCAAACCACTAAGTTGCCACGTGTGTGTAAGTATGATGTATGTCTTAGGAACAACGATTTTTTTTCGTTTATACCTAATCAACTCAAATGTTTCGCGGAAGTTGGACATAGATCGGATGTACGTGCGATCAAAAGCTTTATTTTAAATCGCCCTATCTTAATAAGAATATACTAGGTAATAAACAGCCCGGAATTCTCGAAGCACTTTTGACTTGTCATAGAGATTTCTCGTTTATCGACTTCCGATATACATATGTATATAAAATACATATGTATAATAAATACAGAATACAATATGTAAAATATGATTACGACTAGAAGTAAGCAACATGCAGTCTTATCGCGAATGAGCGATCTCTTCGAGATAACCATTGGATACCACCTTGTAGGAAATTATAAATATAAATTAAAATAATAATATTTTATATATAAGCCGTGGTGGCCTAGTGGTTTGCCCTATCGCCTCTCAAGCAGAGGGTCGTGGGTTCAAACAACGGCTCGCACCTCTGAGTTTTTCGAAATTCATGTGCGGAATTACATTTCAAATTTACCACGAGCTTTGCGGTGAAGGAAAACATCGTGAGGAAACCTGCACAAACCTTCGAAGCAATTCAATGGTGCGTGTGAAGTTCCCAATCCGCACTGGGCCCGCGTGGGAACTATGGCCCAAGCCCTCTTGTTCTGAGAGGAGGCCTGTGCCCAGCAGTGGGACGTATATAGGCTGGGATAGATGGAAGGCAAATGAGTCTGAGCCCTGCATTGAAACTTAAAAAGTTACATTATTATAGCTTTTATATTCCTGCTCTGTTATCACGAACTAGCTCACGGATGTTTTAAAATGAATTCAATGCACACTGCTGGATATTGATTGCATGAATGATAGCCTCGTTCAAGTGGGCAAATCCTGACGAGTGTGCCAGACGCCTGCACACGTAAAACGAGCAAAATAAATAATATGGAGCCGAGGAAAAGCGAGACATCGTGGGCGTGGCCTCAGCAAGGCGGAACATTTTTCTCTCTGACTCCGCCCAGTGGAAAACTTCCCGCCCTCGCACGCCATTATGTCTGTTCCAAGCAAACCTTACAGAGTAGAGTAGACACTATAATTCGAACTATCTGATTTCACACACTCCAAACGTGCGAAGAACATAACCATAGCTAAGGGAAGCTATAAATATTTTAGGTTCTCTTGCGGGAAGAAAATGTAATCTAGTTTAATGTTAATCTTAGGCGTGTGGTCATCATCATCATCTCAGCCTATAGACGTCCCACTGCTGGGCACAGGCCTCCTCTCAGAATGAGAGGGCTTGGGTCGTAGTCCCCACGCGGGCCCAGTGCGGATTGGGAACTTCACACACACCATTCAATCGCTTCGCAGGTTTGTGTAGGTTTCCTCACGATGTTTTCCTTCACCGTAAAGCTCGTGGTAAATTTCAAACGTGACTTCGCAGTTGAATTTCGTAAAAACTCAAAGAGGTGCGAGCCGGGGCATGAACCCACGATACTCTGCTTGAGAGGCCATTGGTCAAACCACTCGCCACCACGGCTTAGGCGTGTGGTATTAGTGTCAAAATGCATGGAACTGTCTCGTTTAAATCAGGTTTAAATAATACATCGTACACTTACTTACATACGTTTCCATTAAGTTGTCAGTAATAATCACAATAAGAAAGCAAGGAAGTGTATAAGCGTAATCGTATGTAACCAAATGATCTCACTTACAACAACTTTAATTGCTTGGCCATTTTTTTTCTTGTGTTCATACCTAGTCGTAACCGTTGAACAAGGTCCTATGAAATATGTAAACCTTAGGCAGTTCCCATTCTCAATAGACGGCCGAATCTTTTAACCATATTTTAGTAGAATCCTTCCCTCTTGCTATCATTCTATAACTGAAAGTGCGCTATAGAATTTGATAGCCATGCTTTTTTCACAAAAATAACGGTCTCAAAAGATTTGGTCTTTCCTTGCCATTGTTTAGTTAGATCAATGCCCTATATAATCAACTTGGTTATATCTATACCCATTAATTACTGATAGTTAAATTGGTCTTCACAGACGCAGAAGGATACTAATGGGATCCCATAAGGGTTCCGTTTTTCCTTTTAAGGTAAGGAAACTTAAATATGACTATATCGATTTGATGTCCCTGTGAAGATAGGTTATGCGATGCTCTATCTATGTTGTTAGAAGTCTTTCCGGTAACAAAGTCAACTTCATCAAGACTACCAAACCCTTCAGTGTGCGTGGCACGATATGACTTGAACGTTTTTAGGGTTCCGTACCCAAATGGTAAAAACGGGACCCTTTTACTAAGACTTCGCTGTCCATCCGTCCGTCTGTCACCAGGCTGTATCTCATGAACCGTGATAGTTAATCAGTTGAAATCTTTACAGATTATGTATAACTGTGGCCGCTATAACAACAAATACTAAACAGAATAAAATAAATATTTAAGGGGGCTTCCATACAACAAACGTATTTTTTTGCCGTTTTTTGAATGATATTTCGAGTAATAACGGCAACAAGTAGACGCTTGAAATATTCACAGAATATTTAGTTGTATAACCATTTTGAAAATAAATAATGAAATTAAAATAAAATTAATATTAAAGGGGGGCTCCCATACAACAAACTTGATTATTTGCCGTTTTTTTCTAGTGTTTAATATTGAGATAATACGGTGTCTAATACGGAAACCTTCGTGCGCGAGTCCGACTCGCACTTGGCCAGTTTTTTTTTGATAGTTCTTTAGTCTAAGAAACGCCAGCCCGTGGGTAAAAATAAGATTAGGCCATACCATACGCACAGATCTGCATATTTAGCTAACTTAATAAAAAAGAGGTTATGTTTTCGACTGAAGGTATGTGGTTTTTAGGGTTCCGTAGTTCTACAAGGAGCCCTTTCAGTTCCGCCATGTCCGTCCGTCGCTCAGCGGCTTAGCTTACAGACAGCTAGTGCTAAAAAACTTAAATTTTGCATAAGTAGGTAACTATATATTAGGTTAAAAAATATACCTCGTTGAGTTTCTTGCCGGATTTTTCTCAACAGAGGTTTTTCCGAACCGGTGGTATATTTTTTTTTAACATTCATAAGTGCTTGTTTTAGCCTAAATTGAATAAAGATATTATGTTGACTTTGACTTTGGCTTTGAACTGCGCGGACAGTGATAAAAGAAAATTGAAAATAAAACCGGCCAAGAGTGTGTCGGATACGCCCAAAATAGGGTTCCGAAGCCATTACGAAAAAATAAAGTGATATTTTTCTAAGAATTTCGTAATTTATACGGAATCTTCCATAGTTTAGGTATATTTTATACCTTAGGCTGCTATTTACTCTTAAACTACAAATAATTCTCAAGCAAACTTAACCGTTATAGTTTTCCTTGAAAGTTTGATATACTTACTACCATCCTGATTTTTTTTTAATTTTTCTACCCACCGGTTTAGATTTTAGAGGCGGGGGGACGCTCGATTTTAATGAAAATTTGCAGTTTAAAGTTGAATATTTCGCAAATACATATAGCTGAATCGAAAAATCGTCGTAGCAGACCCCTAATGGTTTTAAAGTACCTATCCAACAAAACCCCACACTATAGGGTTAGATGAGAAAAAAAAATCACCCCCACTTTACGTCTATGGGAGGTACCATAAAAAACACACATGCACGTTTTTAAGTCGAGCATTTACCTAATATTTAACAGACTTTACTCAAAATTTGCACTTAAAAAATTAATACTTACATATTTCGCAAACGAATCTCTATATCGAAAACTCGTCGTTAAAGATCTATTCAACGGTACCCCACACTATTAGGTTAGTTAGACGAGAAAAAAATCCCCCACTTTATGTCTTGGAAAAGATTTAAAAAAAAACAGTTTATTGCAGATATAGTCCATATAAGCGTTAGTATGTACATGTATATCTATCCATCTACATCTATCCATCTGTCTGTACGTCAGTCACAGCAATCATAATTTATAAGAGGTAACTAAAATAATGTATTCGCAATTTTACCTTTAATCCCATAAGTATTTAAAATTTCACAGTAGGTCACGCAGATTTCAATTCAGTTGCTCCAGTCAATTGTACATGTACATGCAAAACAGACGATGCATGAGTCCGATCCGCACTTGACCACTTTTTTCTGGGTCTCGAGCATTACCAACAGCAAAAGAGAGCTCAATGATCCTTCCTTTGGCGAAGTCCTTCGTGTATTAGAAATGTATGTCTTTACTCAAAAGTGCATATGTTAAACTGTTATCACCGCACCTAAATACGCCTAACCAATTTAGTGCTGTCACTGAGAACGTCCTTCATCGGTAAATCGGCAAATCGTTGAGATTGATATCGTAGGCTCCTGTGCCGGACCCCCATCACTCAATATCACGAGCCGCTGCTTCCGTACAGCCACAAACTGGCGAGTATGATTCTCGCACGTTATCAATGTTATCGCCTAATTAAGCATTTGTATGGAACTCGAATATCTTATATCTTCAAATAAACAATTATTTCACATCTACCTAAATATAGGTATATACTAATATTATAAAGAGAAAATATTTGGATTTTTGGATTTTTGTTACGAGTAAACTCAAAACTATTACTAGACCTATTTAAAAAAATCTTTCACCATTAGAATGTTAAATTATTCCAAAGTGCCTAAGGCTATATTTATTACCAAAAAAATTAGGGTTCCATGCTAAACTTCAATACTGTAACTCAAAGTGTATAAAAAGTTGCCATAAAATATCTTTCATCGCATGCGCTGCGGAAACTTGATGATAGAACAAAAAATGGTTCTACGATATTAAAGAATAGATTAATATCTAGAAAAACCTTTGCCATATCATATTTCCAACTATTGTAGTTGTGTCACTATAACTTCTTTTTTTATGAGTTTAAGTTGTTAGTTAGTTAGGTTTAACTTGATAGAAATGCCGACCTAAATTAGACCAAGTTATGGTATGGTAAGTATGTGGGGGTTTTTGGGGATGACAAATCGATTTAGCTTGGTCTTATCTCTGGGAAAACGTTTATTGTCGAGTTTTAGCCCGAGCAAAGCTCGGTCGCCCAGGTACTATTTATTCTATCGGGCATCTCGGAAACGGCTCTAATGATTTCGACGAAATTTGCTATGTGAGGTGTCCGTGAAAGCTCAGAGGTCAATAATCGATCTAGCTTGGCCTTATATGTGGGAAAAAGCTTGTTTTCTAATTAAAATGAACTTGGTTTGCATTTTATATCGAAAGCTTATTCAAATACGTACCTATGTATCATCTCCAAAAAACCCGTCAAAAAAAGACCAACGAGTGAAGCTCGGTCACCCAGGTCCTGAGTGTTTGAAATAGCGTAGCAGAGTTGAAAATTTAAGAAAACTGTTTTAATTATTAAAATCTTTCAAAGATAATGGTTATCGATGCGACTGTGTTTAATGTTCTAGTTCTAATACTCCTGTCCGTTAGGCACAGGCTTAAGTTTTATATTAATTAGGGCCCACTGCTGGACTCAGGCCTCCTCTTAGAATAAGATGGTTTGGGTTTTGGCTGTAGTAGGTACCCACGCGAGCCCAGTAGTGCGAATTGGAAGAAACCCCGTTTTAAAACATCAACGTCATTGTTGCCCTTTCTTTATGTCTGTGTTATGGTTAGTATGCTAGGAAAATTGTAAAGCAAACCCCTATAATTCGATTTTATTTACATTCAATAACTTTTCTCAGATATGTATCTATTCCCATAAAACAACAAATATACGCAGTCATAAAAAGCATTACTATTGCTCCTTTACCTTTACTAAAATTGATATTTCTTCCCCTGAGCCACCAGTATTAACCCGTGTTGGGGATTTTTCTGTCAACATCTGATATGTAAATTCCGTTCGACTTAAAGGTTCGGAAAATGCTCATACTTGTATTATCGTTGTTATTTATTTTCTCTGGTGAGCCGTAAAATATGGCAGTATGGAAATGTGGGGATTTGGCGCGTAGTATAGTTTGACAGGGTGACAGTTATAGGAACGGGCGAGCAGCGAGGGCGGCGGGATGTCCTGTTAACTCGTTTAGTGCTGTGTCGTATTCTCGCGTCTTATTTTATTTCGAAACACCCCTTCCATTACAATCCAGTATGCATTTCATACTTATAAATACAGAGAGATCACATTTGTTACCCCTACACCTAGACCCTACAGTACAAACATTTGGTATTTTTCGCATGTTACCTATCCAGAATTACATGTTTTTAGAAACTTTGTATCTACTTAAAATCAGAATCAGAAGAATGCAGGGGCTCAGACGTTTGAGATAGTTTTCTTTGTTCGCTCAAGCGTGTAATCAAATGCAAAGAGGTAACTTACCATTCCATCCATCCATTGCCTTATCTTATACATTCTTTTAGTCTTCAAAGACTAGCCAATGTACATGTATACATTTAAACCCTATACTAGCTACTTTAAAATATAACGTAGAGTCTACGACGTAGAGAACGTGGGGATCAAATTTATGACCTTCCTTAAACAAATTTTACTAACAAGAAAAAATTGGGGCTCACCGCCTACTCATGGCATGCTGTCCAACGCCATCTGATAAGGTGAAGCATCTGCAATGACATATGCTCAAAGATATTTATTTTGTGCAAAAAACAACCATCGAGCCCGCAAAATAAAGTTTACACTTGGCCTCCTCTCTACAGATTTAACACACGTATGAATTGCACATTTAGTTGCGAGGGTGCGAAAACTTGTTGTTATCTCGAACGAGGCCAATTTCGGCAAATGGATACTAAGTCCTAACTCTCGTATCTTTTATGTCGCGTGGAGCTCGCGCTTTAAAAATATCGAGAAACGACATATCGGCGGTGGGCTAACGTGTGAACGCCAAGCATGCAATTTGGGAAGGATTTTCTTTACTACCGCGGGGTGAACTTAACCGTGCGAGAAGGGGCCGCTCAAACTTTAAAACCTGTACCGTTAACGTTAATATCTCGCAAAAGATTGTGCTTATCCCGTAATTAATGTTGGATTATTTTGTTGGGAAGTGACAGCGATACGATACCGCAAAACCAGTTATACTTTACATATACCTATGTACGAATAGCAAATTCGAGCATCTTCGAGCTAAACTACTACCTAGCTTGAAAAATCCGAAAAAATCTTGATGGTAATTTATGCAATGAATCAAAAAAAAGAAAACAATAACAACTTAGTAATTGGCTTTACAAGTTGAGTATTAGACGATCAAAGCTTAATATTGATTATTTGCCGCGTATTAATCGGAACCCTTCACCGCGCGTGGCACGACATGCATTTGGCCGGTTTTTTTTAATAGTCCTAGTGGCGCGGCACACGCCCCGGCACCACCGGCACAGGCTCACGTTCGCACTTCGCGCTCGGCTAACTGCCCTTTGACGGCAACTCATGCGCAAAGTCATCCACTTATCGTCCGCGTGATCTAATGCCGACATTTTTCTCGTTTTTCCCCATCTTTTCGCTTGGCCGATTGTACTCCGAACGTGACATAATTGAATCAGCCGCTCCGAGTCGACTTTGCTACGGAATTAATTCCGACAGACGTAAATGTAACATTAGCAATCATCCCTTCTGTTTCAAACACAGTACGTCTGATGAAATGTATTAAAGATAATTAAATTATTCACTAGGAAAAAACTATTTGTAACATCAATAAGCAAATGAACATTTACTAAAAGAACTATATTACTATTTCACTCTGCCGATATTACTTTATTAAAAAATCTATAAATATGTACTGAGCTTAAATCTGCCTATATGTATAACAATATATATTATATTGCAGAAAACTTCTCCCCTATCGCAGTTTCACCGCGTGTAACTACAAACACGAAAAGCAACTAACTAGAGACACTAAGAAGTATAAAAAATGAACACAAACTGTAATTACCTACCTACAAACGAGTGCTATCAAATGAAACGACACAGCTTCACGGGGTAAAGGAAAAAGGCTTTGAGGCGCTCGTTTCATGCCAAGTGTAATACAATTTGAAGCGAGAATCAAAGTGGCGGCTGCGGGTTGGCTGGCCTTGCTACCTCATCCCACTAATTTTATAAATGCGAAATTTTGTAAGCCTGTTTGTTTGTTTATTTGTTACCTCATCATGTCTAAACCGCTGAACCAACGATGAAATTCCGTCCACAAATAGTTTGAGTCCCGGGGAAGGACATAGGATAGTTTTTATCCCGGAAAATTGCTTAGTTCCCGCAGAAGAGTGATAAACGCGGACGGAGTCACGGACAACAGGCTATTATGATGACACGTGAATTTTTAAAAATCTAGTTAAAATACGATCATGTTACAATTAGAGATATAAACGAACAAGTAGGTACTTAATAGGTTATCGTTATCAAAAATGCAAAAGTGGTGATCTATTTGATATTAAAGATTTTTAGAAAAAAAATAGTTGTTATAATTCGTATACCTACTAAACATGTAAACACTAATACAAAACACAATCGCCAACAAATAAAGTTCCTAGTGCAGGTAATCAAAACCTACAAAACCCAAGTGTAAGTCAGCTTCCTGCAGCATGAGCGATCCGAACAGCGCACAGTCAAGGGCAAAAATCGCAACAAAAAAAGAAGTAAGTGGGCCAATCAACTATTTTACTCACACTAATCTGTCCGCGATATTTTTCAAACAATTGCAGATTTATGTAAGTAAACATGTTTTTTCTGTAATTTAGTAGATGGTGTACATGAATACATGCCATCCTACGTAAGTTCAACCTATTAAACCGTGAAATATCTTGTTGGAAGTACGATTTTTTGGAAACGCCAGAGACAATTTTGGTAACGCAGGAGACGCCCAAACTGTCGGTAAAATAGTTGATTGGCCCACGTAAGCTACAAACAAATTACAAAGTTTTTTGTCTAATACTGACTCACACTAGATTGGTTTTTATTAATTTAGATTTCTATTAAGATGGAACGTACACGTTGCGACTGTACTTAGCAGAGTTCCGTTTGTTCGGGTACGGGACCCTGCAAAAGGCAAAACAATGCTTATGCTTATGCATATTTTACACAGTTAACAAGGGAACAAACCGGATAGACATATGTTCCTGACAGTTCAATATTCTAACACTACCAAACAAAAATGCAGTGCAATGTTCCAAGCTATAGTAAAATTATGTATGTTTAGATGAAATCGGTGATGGCGTCAGATGCAGTTTGCGGTCAAGTAGTGCAGCGGGCGGCTAGCCGTCGCGTTTTGCTGACGGTTTTTGCAGCAGTGGCCGGCCATATCAGTGCGGGACACCCGCCTCTAACCACGTAGTTTCACTGTTACCAAATAGTGTTGGGACACGGCGCTTTCAGCAAAGTTTTGCGCACTGATATATATTCAACTTGGTTTTCATAAATATCTATTACAATATACAAGATGGGCCCTGTAACAGGAGCAAAAAATTAAACCACAGTTTCCACTCTTAATCTTGCGATAATTTAGTTCTCATCGTCAGGCCTACGCGTTTATTTCAAACAAAATTTGGCGTGTTGTTTATGCTGCATAATTTATGCACAACGTCTTTGGTGGCTGACTAGACCGATGCGAGAGCGACATGTTCGTTAATTTAGTTTTACTTTGAAAATATTAAGTGCATAAATTTTGAAAGTCGCAGAACTACACTTAGTTTCATTTGAGTAGCCGAACCTGTGTTTTAATTTTTTGCTCCTGTTACAGGGCCCACCTGGTATAGAGACTTCAAGACAAGTAGGTTTACTACGAACAAAAGTACATCGCGCGGCTTAAGTGTGTACGCGCCGGTTGGCGCCGGTAGGTACGCACGCTGATAATAATAATTTAAGGAGGATTAATTTCTTTAGTCAAGGCTGCGCTGCAGTCGGTGCCGTACGGTTCGATTTTAGCTCGCTCGTCTTGCGCTCACCTTTTACGTTCGCGTACTCGTACTTACGTAGGTATTTTTTGTATTAGGTTTAGTTGTAAATTAGTAGTATATTATTATTATCATTATTTATTGTACACACACTTACATCTATCATTATATAAGTGTAGTGTAATAGTTTCATACAAGGACACAAAAAATAATAGTTACCTACCTACCTATAAACAATACAGTTATAGTATTATGTGTAGGTAAACATGAGTAGTAACATTCCGACGAATTATAAATAATATTTTTAAATTTAGTATAATAATAATAATATAAAGGGTCGGAGTGGACTAACTTATCCTCTTTTACTATGCTTTTACGACACATTTATGAGTCTATGCATTCTAATCTCTGTTTCAGGTATAACGTAAGAATCGTTCCCTATAACCTGACGGTTCAAAACACGCGGCTATACGCGGCGGCAGTTCATTCTATAAAAAAATCGGCCAAGAGCGTGTCGGACACGCACAAGACATGGTTCCGTATCCATTTCGAAAAATTAAATAATATTCCCAATGGTTTTAAAAGACCTATCCAACGATATCCCACACTATAGGGTTGGATGAAAAAAAAAAAAAAAACACCCCCACTTTACGTCTATGGGAGGTATCTAACCTAAAACTTTTTTTTGATTTTTTTATTGCACCATTTTGTCGGCATAGTTTACATATATATCCGTGCAAAATTACAGCTTTCTAGCATTGATAGTCCCTGAGCAAAGCCGCGGACGGACAGACAGACAGACAGACAGACATGGCGAAACTATAAGGGTTCCGTTTTTGCCATTTTGGCTCCGGAACCCTAAAAACGAAAACAGGTGTAAGTAAAATAATATTAGGTATATGAGCGAAGATGTGATAAGCTGAAAAAAGACTTGTTAAAACGGACCCGTAAGTACCTTTACACATGTTTACAGGTGTAAGTAACTTTATCAATGAATGTAAAATTTTCATTATCGCAAGCACAAGCCGGGTTGTACCTATATACCTACTCACTGCATGTTTGGTTTTGAGACCTCAAAGTTGCAAATGCAATATGGCGTGGATTAAACTGACAATATTTTTGCGTGGGATAGAGGGCACACTTTAAAAAATTACGATTAAATAGCTTGGCCATAAAAATACCGATCGATATGTAGGTGTACAGTCACCATATGTTTCGGAGCGGCCGAGGTGGCCACAAATATATCGAAACATGCACTCAATTCTCAAAACATTTGAGTTTATGTTTCGATATTTTTGATGACCTTGGCTACCCCGAAATATCGGATAGCGACTGTACATAGATCATTAAGTAGGTGTACATAAAGGTTTCAACAAGTTTCCATTCAGCTTCACCTGTACAGAACAATAACAATTTTTAACACGTTATTCGCTGGGTGTGCGATGACAACGCCAACTAGCGGTTACTCCGTTACAATTACGGCGGACTTTGAAATTATCAAATGGCTGGCTGTCATTACGACAAGTAAGTAAACAAACAAATAATTTCAATAAAATATCGTAATTTACACAATATAGTATAATCTATAGTATCGATTAAAACGTTGACCTTTTTATTTCCCGTCTAAAATGGCACAATCATTTAATTTCAGGACACGGACTTTCTCATGTCTGTCTTCACGAGAAGTAATAAAATAAACAAATGTAATCGAATAACGCATTTCATAATATATTGCAGACGATTATTTATGGCTGTAGTAGGTCGTTAGTAATGCAGGCTTATGTGTATTTTCAGTTAAACATGGCCAATTCATTATAAAAACTGGATTCCGAGCACACTATACGACATCGCTTTCCAACTTGTTTTGGCTCAGTATGTCCAAGATGTAAAGAAATTAAATGTGAAGATCATAAATTCTGTAAATTCATAATGAGCTTACACTATTGAAGCTCGTGTAATTCGTTAAACTTCAGTGACATTGACAATATACAAAACCTCTGCCTTGCGAAAATTTATAGAATTTGTGATCACTGTTTTTGCCATTGTTCTTGCAGTTAACTACGCAGTAGGTTTCGTGACGCATATTTATTTATTTTTACTTAATAATACGTAAATTTCACTAGTAAATAGTGACAGTTGGTCCGCCGAATAGTTCCTTGTTTGGCCACGGCGCGCGCTACGATCGATTCGTGGTTCCCCCACCTCCTACTTTGCACCCATCGAATACTAAATTCACCTGTACCTACCTAATTAGCTATGATTGTAATGGAATCTTCCTGAGATCATTAAAATTTATCGGATTGGGTTGACTTGCATTATGAAGTAAAAGAATTTAATATATTTTATTTTTAGCGATTAGAAAGAAAAAAAGAAAGAGAGAATAAACATTTACATAAAAATTTACATTACACAAAAAAAATAGAAGAAAACTAAAAAATACGTATCAAGGTCACGAAATGACTAGCACGCATGTGTACGAGTATGAGAATGCGTTCAGGCATGAGTATGCAGATGTGGGCGGCGGCGGCTGCCAGCCCCGGTGGTGTTTTGCCGCGCCGACACGTGACGGCGTAATTAGCGCGTGACCGCCGTCACTGCGCGCCGGCGCCTGTTAGTTAACATGCGATGTTACAAATACGAAGCGGTAAATCTGGTTTAACTTTAACGCTCCACGCACTGTGTGTCTCCATTAGGACATGCATATTTTACTGATACTATGAGCCCTTTAATTAGTAGAAATGAGATGATGCTCTAAAAGTCTAAATTTCTAAGTTTCACGGCATTTTTAAGTGTCACTGAATCAGCTTTCTATTATTGGAATCTACTTATCTACTTATGGCGGAGACGTTTCGTTATTTCACGGCTGTTATGTAACTGTATATTGTAGATAAATAAAAAATATACTTACTTTTAAATTACAACAGGTTACTAAACCATCTGTAAAAAGCATTTACGGCTGTATCGCAGTGGCAAGGTCTGACACGCTTGCCACAATCAATCCGCGGTAAATTATATAAAAAATACATTTCAAGCTTCAGCTGACTGCGAGATGGTTTCTTATTAGTTTCCCGGAGGGCACCCGCACCCGGATCGCGGGGGACGTGTGAAAAAATCTTACCGGGATTAAGCTTCCGTTTATCGGGCTCCGAGGCGGACTTATTGCCGTAATACAATCTCTGTTATGTCGCACTCGGATTATACGTATCAGCCGGTTATACGTGAAAATGTTTTACGTTGATATTTTTGTTCTTTTGTGATACCCTCGTTTTGCGCAAAGTAATTGTGCTTTGCTGTCGTTCTGTAACTTTTGTTTATATAATATGTAGACTTATATTTAAAAGCATGGTTAGCGTTAGTTTAATGTACCACTTTTCCCACCGGAATTAAGCGATTATTGTTATTATGAATATTTTGTCCTATTTCATAAATAATATTGTCGCCACCAATAACGTTAACATAGTACACACAATGAATGGTCAGGATTTCTTAACGGAAACCTGGCGACAAAGTCATCTCCTAGATTGTGTATGAGCATAGAAGGATGAGTCGACCGGGTGTATGGCAAATAATACCATACATTACACCTTCATCTATCGGGATAGTGTCACTTCCCTTTGTGATTATACAATAGCATATATTCCACCGGACCTTCTAAGTATTTCTCCTTGCATACAAGTTATAGAACAGCCGAGCGTGGCTCGGTATCTAATCGCACATTTCTTGGGGGCCCCCAGTGTGACCGCAACGGTCACATTCACTCGCCACAACTACTTGTTGCTTGCACATCTACTACCTAGTAGGTCCGGATGTAAGCTACGGTCGACTAGCTCCGGTCTGAGTACTTCTCGTACCCTGGTGATTGCAAACACACCTGCCGGACGCGAGGACGTTGTCCTCACGAGGACCTCCACCTTCCCCAATAGTCCTGCCTCGGTTGCTCCATCAATAGTCGACCGCGCCAGTGTGCTGCCGGATCACACATCCAGTGAGCAACGGGCTCAATGTACAATGTCCTTGATTACTGACAGTGCATAGTATCGCAAGGTAGGACACTCATAACTAAGTTCTCTAGTTGAGCCTCGTCATCATTCTATGGACCCATATCACAACGATCGACATAACAATAGAACAGTGCAAAAACTCACCCTTGGGAAGGAACTTCGGCTTTATCCTCTTTATATACACGCCAACTTCGTTTCTCACTCATTCGCGTCACACGCGCCTTTTATCAACCTTCCCGTGCACTTACGCGCGCCATCTACCATAGTGCCAACATACAAGTTAGTCAAAACAAAATCAGTGTTACCATATTACAAAGGAGATAAATTGACATTACTAGAGTTGACACTTACCAACTTTTACATGGCGACTCGCGCTGTGCGCGACACTCCCAAGAGGAGAAAAAGGTGAGATGTCAATTGAGTAAGGTGAGCAAGTGACGCGTCCACTCAAGGATTTTGTCCCTGGCGCGAACGGCTGCAGCTCTCTTACTCCTTTCCTCTGCCTCCACTGGGAGATCCTTAAGTAGTGGAAGCTCATCAGCACTAGTGACCGTCACATCCTCTGAAGTGCTTAATTCTTCAGCTGTCTGAGTACGAGGTTCATTAACCTGGTCGGCTACGCTTTGTTCTTGTTCCTCAACATCCACCGGATGGCTTGATGCAAGTGATTCTGTCTCTTCCGCTTCGGTTTCTATAGCCATTTCTGGTGACGTTCCATCCACCTCTAGAGGGTAAAGATGTCCGATGGAACGAGTGAGAATAGAGTCGCCCACGTTAACTCTAGCAGCTCTGCACTCCCCATCATGACCCTCACTTAACGAGTCAATTCTTCCAACCTTCCATAGCTGTCTGTTCTTTAGGTCAGATTTAATCTGGACAAGGTCTCCTACCTTCGGCGTGCGGTTTGACTTGACTCTGGGTTGCTTGGGTGTATGTTTATATCTTTCCCGAAGGCTCGCCAAATATTGGTTAGAAAACATTTTCTTAAATTCTTCTAGGATTCTGAGCCCTCTCTTCCAACTTGTAATTAGGTCGGCCTTGGTTACCGTACCCTCTATTGCTACTTCTACCGCTGATGGCTTCATTGACAGACATTTCCCTAGATTCAAAAAGTCTACGGGCCTTAGGACATGATCTATCTCTGAACCGACCTTTGTTAACGGTCTCGTGTTGAGGACAGCTTCTATTTCCTTTAAGATAGTGAGTAAATTGCTGTCGTTGAGTGAGTGCTTTTCCAGGGTCCTCTTCAGGCAGTGCTTCACTAGCGCCATGAGTCTTTCATAGTAACCTCCGTGCCATGGCGCCAGTTTTGGTATGAACTTCCAAAAAATATTGTTCTCAATACAGTATGGTTTTTGTATCACTTCGGACACCAGCTTGAAACAAGTCGCATTGTCGGAGTACATTTTCTTAGGTATAGCTCTGTTTGCTGCGAATCGTCGTATTGCCAAGAGACACTCCTCAGCTGATAAATCTTTAACAATGTCGAGATGGATAGCACGAATCGTCAGACATGTAAATAGCGCTACCCATCTCTTCTCCTTGCCTATCGCTGTGTTGATAAAAAGGGGTCCTAAATAGTCTACTCCCGTATAAGTAAACGGGCTATTATGATTTACCCTCTCTGGTGGTAATGCTGGTGCGGCCGGTAGTCTATACGGTCCCCTCCGTGTTTAATGCATTGTGGGCATTTCTGGATCACTTTTATCACCTGGGGTTTTCCTTGTGGAATCCAGTATTTTTGTCTGATGAAGTTCAGCGTATGTGACGCTCCCACGTGATAATTCCTCTCATGGGTCTCCTTTATAATTTCATTTGTGAATTCGCAGTTTTTTGGGAGTAGAATTGGGTATTTCATGTCATAGCTCCAAGTCGTATTTGACATACGACCACGACATCTGAGGAGTCCGTCCACGTCTAAAAAGAGATCCAAATTTCTTGATAAGTGGGTCTTCTTTCCACTGAGCTCATCTGGAAAGTGTTGTGCCTGCAATTTCTTTATCTCGGTCGTAGCTTTGGCTATATTATCATTCTCTGGATGTATGTCGGTGTCGGTGAACTCTGTATGTTCGCCCGTGTACTCACACTGCATGGGTTTTTCCAGTCTTACATCCTCCATTTCTTCGTCATTTATTTCAGGATTTCCTGGGCTTCCGCCCTGGCCCTCCCCGACTGAAAGGAAAGTCGTATGTGTCTCATAGCATCTGTTTTCGGGCCAGCTGTGTTCGTTCTTCTGTAGGAATTCTGGGCCGCTGAACCACAGTTTAATTTTTTCTTCAAACAATTCTGGTCTTGTTGCAATATCAGCTGGGTTCGACTTAGTGTGTACATAGCACATTTCTGTGTGAGGATGGTTCTGCTTAATTTCTTTCACTCTATTAGAGACGAACGGGGAAGCAGTTTATTTGACTTCATCCAGCTAAGTACCACTAAACTATCTGTCCACAGGAATTCCTTTTCCACAGAGAGGTCTAGATTTTGTCTCAGGTACTTTAAGAGTCTACTGCCAATTAAAAACCCAAGCAATTCTAGTTTAGGGATTTTTAATTCCTCTTTATCATTGGTCTGCGATATCCTAGACTTTGCCATTACAAATGAAACTGTGCTTTCTTCTTCATTTATCGCTTTCAGGTACACCACTGCTGCGTAGGCATTTTTTGACGCGTCTGTAAAACAATGCAGATGGTATCTTACAGGGGTGTCTGCTGTGTCCGATCCGATGTATCTTGGTATCTCAATGTTCGTTATGATGTTCAATTTTTCCAGTGTCTTTGATATTGACTGAGTTAGATCCGTAGGTAGTTTTGTATCCCACTTCACCTTCATCTCACAGAGGTTTTGGAAGATAAGTTTCATTGACAAAATGAGTGGACACACAAATCCACATGGGTCGTATATCCGTGCTAAGGCTCGCAATACTCTTCTCTTAGTGTCCACTGGTGTGTCCATATTAAAGTGACTTTGCGTAACCTTCAGCTTCAGCTTGTCTTCCTTGACATTCCAGTTTAACCCAAGCACCTTTACATTATCACCTTGATTGGCACGGAGTGTTTTAGGGGTCAACTCCATGAACTGTTCATCGTTAGAAATCCAGTCTCTAATATTCATGGATAATTGTCCGAATGCTGATCGGGTTTGATCGAAGATCTGTGTGGCCTCCTCTGTTGAATTAGCGCCGGTTACCAGATTATCGACGTAACACCTTTCCGCTATTGTCTTCAATAGTGTTTCATTAGAATGGCTCAAGTGATATCTAATTGTAGCCGTCAGTAAGAATGGACTCGATATTATTCCAAAGGGTACTCTACAAAAGCGTAGGCACAGTAGATTCTCGTCATTCAGTGCCTTTCCTATGTCTTTTACCCACAGGAACCTCGTGACATCGCGATCTTCCTCTTGAAGCGCCACTTGTAAGAAGGCTTTCTCTACGTCTGCTAGCAGTGCAATTTTCTTAGTACGAAACTTTATCAGTAGAGCGGTTAAGTCTTCGAGCATAGATGGGCCGCTATAAAGGCATTCATTGAGGCTTTTATGTCCAGAAGTCTTTGCAGAGGCGTCGTAGACAATTCTACCTGGCTTACCCTGCTGTTTCACCATATGATGAGGTAAGTAGTGTATGGGATGATCAGTCCTATCTGCCCCTTGGTTAACGATTTCTATTATTCCCAGTTCCAGTTGTTCTTTCAGAATAGAGTCGTATTCTCGTGTAGTCACCATATTGTTCCTCTTCAGTATACTTTTTAGGCGTCCTAGAGCCAGACCAAAGTTCGTTGGTAAGTCCGGAGGGTAATGGATCCAAGGCCATTTAACTTGGTACCGGTCGTTGTGATATTTCACTGTATCGTTAAAGTGCCGGACTGCTTCTTCTTCTCTGGTTACCTTAGGGGAGTCAGTAATACCGATATTTTCTAATGACCATAGAAATTTTACGTCTATATTCCTCAAAGGCAGGTCGGGCTCAGTGAAGTATGGACAACTTGTGACATGACATTGGCAGTATGTGTTTACAGCCAGTGTATTATTAGGTGTTGTATGTTCTTCCTCAACAACTCTACCAGAGAGTACGTAGCCAAAGTCTGAGTCCAGAGCATATAAATCATTTGCTAATTTTATCCTTGAATTTCGCATAAAGCTAGTACAGTAGTCGTTTCCAATCAACAGATCAATAGTTTCTCCAACAGAGTCATCATCAGCAGGTAGATCTATATGAGGATTGTTTACTTGAGCTATGGGTAAACTGTCTGTGATGTGAGGAACAATGTTCACCCTTATATCCTTTGTAATCCCACGTTTGGTTATGATGGTGATGTCTGCTGATGGACTTGACATTTCCTTTGGGTTGACTGCTCCAAATGTATATACTAAAAGATTGTCTTGGCTATCTGGAACAAGTTGTAGGATAGATGATTTCTTTGCTGTTATATAGCTCCTCTGGCTGCCACTGTCCAATATCAGTCTGCAAGTCCGCTTATAATCTTTGTTGGGGTTTTTCGCTTGTATTACTGCCGTCTGTAAATATGTAACATTGTTAATATTTGTTACATAGCATTTGCTATCTACCAAGGGATTGCTTGTATACTGCGGGCGCTCACCTTTAGCCTTTGTACACAGCAGCTGCAAATGGCCTCCACCACAACGGAAACAGGTCACATCCCTTTTACATTGCTCCGCCTGATGATTATTTCTTAAACATTTAAAACACCTGCCCACCAGCTTCTTCTTACGTGCCTCAATTGTGTCAAATTTTCTGCAATCCGCACTATGATGATTATTCATATTACAAAATAAGCATGGTCTTCTTGGTTTTTTATTTATTGGTGCATCCCGGTGATAGTCGCCTTTCCTTTTACGGTTTTCTTGTCCCTTTTCACGCTTGGAATATGTTGGATGAGGCTTCACACCAAAATTGCGTCTGCCACCGCGTATTGCTGGTCTTTCAGTTCGCATATGAAGCGCTTCAGTGGTGTGGGTAGTTGTTGTAAGATCACTAACAGAGCTTTCCATCGCTAGTATTATCCTTTGTAGACCCTCTCTAATTGTTGACATGTCATTTTTATTTGGGTCTAACCTGGTTAGGTGGTACTCATGGATCACCTTCTCTGGAAACTTACTTAATATTGTAGCTCTCAGGTGGTTACCATTTATTGGTTCGCCCAGTTTCGCCAGTACTCTAAGGTGACGTTCCACTTCGTCTAGAGTCCGTCTGCAGCTGATTGCGCTATATTCCGCTTTAGGGGCCTTATTTAAGGCAGAATAGTGTGCATCAATTAGAACATCATCTGCCCCAAATCTTCTTTTCAAACTGTCTATGGCTATAGGATAGTTGTTACCCGTTATTGCTAGACCGGCCACTCCTTCTAAAGCCACCCCCTCCAAACAGCTCACTAAATACGCTAGCTTGTCAGCGGGCGAGATATTTCTCTCATGTATATTTGTAGTAAATCTATCCAAAATTCACTCCATCTTAGGCGGTCCCCATTGAATTTAGGTAGTTCTAGTTTAGGTAATCTTGCAGTTGCCAATGTTTCACTTATATCTTTGGGTTTGGAATAATCAGCTTCATTAAGAGCACATTCAATATTAGTACAGACCCCCTCCGCTTCTAACTGAAGGCATAGGGCACCTTCTATCAAGTGCAATTTCGGGGCTGTGGATTTCGATGTGTACTCTTTTACCTCGACATCCAGCTTTCCAATCAAGTCCTTCAACTGGGTCACGAGCCTTTTGCCATCCGCTGCATCCATCAGCCCCCTTTCATACTCGACTTTGGCTGGGTCGAAAACGGTCCTTAAGGCGTTTTGTCTTAATTCTACTCTTTTTAGGAGAATTTCCTCCATTTTACCGCAATGGAAAACTTGTATTGAACCACTAAAACCAACTTAACAGATCTCTTAGAAAATTTCTCTCATTAACGAAATCACAACACAAACAACTTTTTCAACAAGTGGTAGGGTGTAGTTATTGTACGACCTGGACAATGCTCGACCGATTTTGTACGACCTAATAATCGGAGCACACTTTTGACAGCAAGCAATCGATTCGCACGATTTATCATGTTTTTTGTGTACACCGAATATTAATAAATTTAGTAGAAAATAACTTAATTTGGTCCTGGCGCTTCGCCGGCCGCTGCTCGCGCATTGTGGTCACAATTGGACCCAACACAAATTTATGGTCATTCGATTCGATTAGATTCCGATTATAACGACTCACAATAACACTTCGAGCATTAACAGGCCGAACAAATATTTGGACTCCCTAATAATGCACGACCTAACATTGTACGATGTGATATCTCTAATCCAAAATAAGTTCGTATTATCAGGTCGTACAGTGACGGATGAGCAATATTGGATCGAGCATTACTGGTCCCAAGTGGTATTCGGCCATCATCCGGCCGGTCGGCAGCCTATTCTATAATACGAAGTGCAAAACCCGAACTTCACTCCTATTCTGGCCGTTCCACTCACAACAATAGTATCTACCACGATAGTGAGAGAGACAGCATGATACGAGCTTTGAACCTCGTAGTAGCCTCTCCCAGAATTTTGTGTTGCCGTAATAAAAACGACTTCACCTTTAAGGCTCCTATAAACGACCCTCAAGGGACACTTAAATTACTTATTATACACTAATGTAGCATGCAAAATCGGGTTGTCGCGACGGATCATCCGATTAGCTATCGCCTTCGTGACATGTTATACAGATAAGAACCCTGTAATTGACATAACCTTAGCATTGGTAAATGATTCCTCCTTCAACGAGGTTCTTCCTTAGAGCGCCGTCAGACTATCCGTCCGACCCGACGCCGGATTACATTTCATACAATTAATATCGTATCGGCGTCGAATATCGGATCGTACAATCCGAGAACGATCTTATAGACTGCCACAAATTATATTTAAAATTCATTTGTCAAATTATATAAAGTTCCACAGAATTCCACTAAATTCACGTTCTGACTACGATAAGTTAATCTAAACAGCCTGACGATGAAAATTCCTTCTACCCTTAGAAAATCGAAAAAAAAGGTAAAAGAAAATGGCTGAATTAACTAAAAGGCACCGGCCGTACCCACGGCGTTACGGCTCCAAGTGCTATAAGCTATTGCACTTGAAACCGTAATTGAGCGATACAAACAAAGCGTTTCATTTTCAAAGCTTCCTTTGCGTTTAACTACATATATTTTTATTATTGTTATTCATTGTTGTTATTTCTTCTTACATTATTATTTATAGTGAAATGGCATTATGACTAGAGTCGTGTATCTTCATAAATTCTTTAACCAACCTACCCGTGCATACATTTAATGCCTTAGATATAAAATATATATATATCGGATTACACAAATTCAATAAAAAGGTAAGTATTCAGGAAAAATCCGAAATAACAAGACGTTTTTTTTTTTTTTTTTTTTTTTATTTTATTTTTTTTATTGTTATTATCTTTAATAAATAAATAGCGAACGCCTGCCCACTTTACGTGACAGGAATCAGAAGTTAGAGCCCAAGTCGTGGCAAACTCTCATGATATTAATGATGTATAATCATTTGGCTTCAATGATCCAGCATCTCTCCACTTTCCACGCCACCAACAATAGTTAACATAGTACACACAATGAATGGTCAGATTTCTTAACGGGAAACCTGGCGACAAAGTCATCTCCTAGATTGTGTATGAGCATAAGAAGGATGAGTCGACCGGGTGTATGGCAAATAATACCATACATTACACCTTCATCTATCGGATAGTGTCACTTCCCTTTGTGATTATACAATAGCATATATTCCACCGGACCTTCTAAGTATTTTCCTTGCATACAAGTTATAGAACAGCCGAGCGTGGCTCGGTATCTAATCGCACATTTCTTGGGGGCCCCAGTGTGACCGCAACGGTCACATTCACTCGCCACAACTACTTGTTGCTTGCACATCTACTACCTAGTAGGTCCGGGATGTAAGCTACGGTCGACTAGCTCCGGTCTGAGTACTTCTCGTACCCTGGTGATTGCAAACACACCTGCCGGACGCGAGGACGTTGTCCTCACGAGGACCTCCACCTTCCCCAATAGTCCTGCCTCGGTTGCTCCATCAATAGTCGACCGCGCCAGTGTGCTGCCGGATCACACATCCAGTGAGCAACGGGCTCAATGTACAATGTCCTTGATTACTGACAGTGCATAGTATCGCAAGGTAGGACACTCATAACTAAGTTCTCTAGTTGAGCTCTCGTCATCATTCTATGGACCCATATCACAACGATCGACATAACAATAGAGACAGTGCAAAAACTCACCCTTGGGAAGGAACTTCGGCTTTATCCTCTTTTATAACACGCCAACTTCGTTTCTCACTCATTCGCGTCACACGCGCCTTTTATCAACCTTCCCCGTGCACTTACGCGCGCCATCTTACCATAGTGCCAACATACAAGTTAGTCAAAACAAAATCAGTGTTACCATATTACAAAGGAGATAAATTGACATTACTAGAGTTGACACTTACCAACTTTTACATGGCGACTCGCGCTGTGCGCGACAAATATTGTACCTATTACATTTACTAACATTTGAATAAAACATAATATTATCATCCTTTATATAAAACTTCGTAAATTTAAAGTTGCAAATCCTCGCAAATTGAAAAGGCCATTATCGAGTCTAAGCAATTTGTAACGCAGCTGGTGCTACGGCTACGCGCGCTACGAAGCCGGCTACGCCGTAGAGCCCAACAAACCGATGGAAAGTTACAAGTGCATTACCCCACATTATCATAAACTGTTATATTATAAAGATTATTATAACACAGCTCTACTTGTTACCTACTTATAAATAATTTAGGAGCTTTGATCTAGTCGGATTAGATATTGAGCACTGATATTCGCAAACAGTAAAGTTACCTAATATTGACATTCAAAGAATATTTAAAGCAAAGCTTATTTATGCATGCATGGTTTATAATATTAATAAATATTTTATAGTCGATATTATCTATAAAGCCTATAGAGGTCAGTTAAGTAAACAAAAATATACGTGAATATATAGTGCAATGAATTCGTAAAAATTAGATATACAAACTTTTGATAATATGAAACAAACAGAAAACTTCTACAGTCCGACTCACTAAAATGCTTTTATTGCTTTTCGGTACTTAATTTCACAAGCTTCCTTAAACAAAATAATGGATTTGATTGTAGCATATTATTATATCAAGCTTATTAAATAAGTATATAATTCATATTAATAGCATATTTTCCAATGCTCGCGCACGTGGCGTGATCGTTAGAGGGCGAATCGTAAATAAGTGAGATGTTGACGACAAGCTCGCGGGTAGAATTGAAAGTAGCAAAATGCGTTTCTTGCGGGTAAGCCCTTGCCCTCAAAGTCGTTAAAGGTTTTTTCTTTTTATTATAAGCAAGAAAGTGTATTTATTACTTAGTCTAACAGTATCAACTTTATTTTATAGAACCAGGAAACCTATATTTACACAAATCCACCTTTATTTCAGAAGAAACTAACAAAATTAGAAATATTTAAACTTAAAAAAAAAACATTTATTATCAGGCGTTTAACGTCTATAGATGTCAACAGCTGAACACAAAATTTAAAACTGAAATTATTTTTTTATAAAAAGATTGTTTTTGAAATGTGGCTATTTGGGATTGAGTCAGTTTCATAGTAAATATGCGTTGACCTGTCGCCACAACTTACAACTCGTAGCCCTGCTAAGACCCAGTGTACAAAATTTGAGTCTAACCAAATGTCAACTTTTCTTGATTGCCAATTTTTACACGAAGTCTCAGGGGGTAGAGAAACCTGGTAGTGTTTCAGTCAAA
The DNA here is from genome assembly GCF_025370935.1 of Choristoneura fumiferana. Lineage (NCBI taxonomy): Eukaryota > Metazoa > Arthropoda > Insecta > Lepidoptera > Tortricidae > Choristoneura > Choristoneura fumiferana. The sequence continues at coordinate 28,833,203 of NC_133472.1, read as the reverse complement.
AACGCAGCTTCTTCTTCCATGTACAGAATTTTTTATAAAACTAGTGCATTAATAAAATAATAACTCATTTACTTAATTTGGTTAATTGATAGCTTTTGCCCAAAATCATTATCCGAATCGTTTGTCACTGATCGTCCGACGGGCGGCCGGCGTGCGTGGCAACGCAATTAATTTGTCGTGATAACCTCCAATTACAATAAAAACAACTGCGAAAGGTTCTCTGCCGTAACGTGCAACCCCCTTTTATCGCCAATCACTCATTGAAATACGTTCCCAAGGAAGTTGAAGGAGACTCATAAACTAAAGCTAAATTACAACTTTACTTACAACAAATTATAATGTGCGAAATAAAATTGCTGGTTATATTAATTTGGCTTCAAGAATTTGACAGT
>NC_133472.1:28832572-28832699 GCF_025370935.1 Choristoneura fumiferana | reverse complement strand
AATGAGTTCGAAATGAAAAAAACTGTAAACAATATATCTAACCTAACCAACAAAATGTTGGAAAACCCTCGACTTTGTCACTTCAAAGTTAATATCAAAAACGGCTGAACCGATTTTAATAAACATG